>NW_022196899.1:18142405-18172607 GCF_008632895.1 Mastomys coucha
CTCCTCCTCTTCTTTTTCTTCTGTCTTCCCTCTTAGTGTCTTACTCTTCTTATCTTTACTTTCTCCTCCTCCCTTCCCCCTATCTCCATGTAGCCATGGCCGGCCTCTACTTTTTTAGCTTCTCTCTCTCCTTTATATAATAATACTTCTTATGATCATGCATTACCTCCTTTCAACTGGACACATCGTGTTGGCCGGTAGACTTCACTGAGAATTCCTTTGTGCCTGTTCGTGCCCGCTTGTGCCCAAACCACCGGGCAGCTGCTTCCTTTCCACCCCCTCTATTCGGCCTAAGAGTAGAATGAGCTACTCTGGGGCCCCCAATTCATTCTTAGCTCCTCCTCGGGGCTAGAACAGACATCCTTGGCCTCTGTGAGGTCCAAGTGCCCCTCTCCCCCCGCAGCTGTCCCCCACCCTCTGCTCCCCAACCCAGATCAGACACCTGAGTCTGCTGCTCAGAATACTGGACCTCTAGCAGGACAGGGGTCATTCTCTCCCATCCCTTTCATATCCCCACTGCCTGGCACCCAGCCAGGCTGCTGAGATTGCGGAGTTGCTGCTGCTGATGCCCAGCAGTGCCCCAGCGGGGAACACATGTCCCGACAGTTATCCCCATCATCAAAGAAGGAAACTATTACAGAGATTCACAACTAGTCAAAAAATAAAGGGTAAATGATCTTTCAGAATCATGGCAGGAAAAGGGACAGAAAGACTAAGACAGAAAACTGAAAGGACTTGTGAGAGCTAGTGTCTTCTCGACATTGCAGGGTAGTTGTACCCTTGAAGTCTCAACAGCATCGTTGTTTGTGAAAATATCTGCAAAATACCACACCAGTGGACATGCCAGCACTGATGGAAGAAAGTTTCACAAGGCTCCTGTGGTGATTTGTATTAATAGGCATAGCCCCCAGAAACTCTTGTATTTGAATGGCTGGCCCACAGTGAGTGTGGTACTATTAGGAGGTGTGGCCTTATTGGAACAGGTGTGCCCCTGTTGGAGAAGGTGTATCACTCTGAGAGTAGGCTTTGAGACATCTTATGATCAACATATGCTCAGTGTGGCATGGTCTTCTGCTGCTGTGGGATCAAGATGTAGAATTCAAATTCTCCAGCACCGTATCTGGCTGCATGCTGCCATGTTTCCTGCCAGGATGAAAATGGACTGAACCTATGAAACTGTAAGCCATCCCCAATTACATGTTTGCCTTTACCAGAGTTACCATGGTCATGATGTTGTTTCACAGCAATAAAATCGAAACTAGAAAAGCCCCATCCTTAGATAAAGAACTATGGACAAAGAAGAGAAATTTGTTTTCTCCAAGTATGAGTCCCCCAGCAGATTATCTTCCCAGTTTTCCAGTCCTAAGTAGGTATGCATATAGGCAACAGTAACTAAGCTCCATAGATTGTATGTAGATGTATGTACACATGCATATATATATATATATATATATATAAATGTATATACATTTATACATATAAACCCATTTATAATTACACAAGGAGAGGTCATAAAATAGGGGACACATGAGAGTTTAGCATGGGAGAGGAATGATACATAGTGATTTTTATAAATGATATAAAAATAGTTCATTAACATGGAATTCTGAAAAATTAACATTAAAACAATATTTACATGTATAAATTTTTGTATATGAAAATGAAAAGACTCAAGAAAATCTCCCAGCTGTGGCCCTATATAAATTTATTTAATCAAGTAAAAAAAAAATCCAATTATATTTCGGAAAAGCAACAAATTTTACCCTCTGGATTACATTTAGATTCATTAGGTATTGTTATAAAGAGCCTTCTTTAAAAAGAATAGTAATATATTATTCTTAATTGACACAGAATTTTCAGAAAGTTTCCCAAACTCAACAGAACCTGCAAATTCCATAAATTAGCCAGATGCGCTAACCCTAGCCCTTAAGAAAAGGGATCTTTAATTATGTACGTAAATGCTTTCTCAGTTTCTCTATCCATGTCTCTTAAGCCAATACAGGCTGCGATGGCAGATGAATGATGGCAGATCATTGAGTCATCCAATTTCCCATTCCCATTTCACTGGCTTGCTCTCGGTTCCCATACTGCCATGGCATTCCAGCTGTGTCCTTGGTTAATTTCCTCGCACTTAAAGTCTTCTCAGAGGATTCTTCACTGAGGATGATACATTGTATCTTAATGGAGGAAAGAGACACTCATGCCAGCACATTCGCGGCTTGCTGGATCTCCACAACACACCACCCTAAATGGATTACAAACCTTCTCGCTTAGGTGACACCTTCTTAATATTTCCCAACTAGGTTAAAAAACAAACGGTTAAAAGGAAAAACAAGTAATTTTTAAAATGTTCTTACGACATCTCTCTCTTTCTCCCTCCCTCCCTCCCTCCCTCCCTCCCTCCCTCTCTCTCTCCTTCTTTCTCTCTCTCTCCATTTCTGTATGTGTGTGTGTGTGTGTGTGTGTGTGTGTGTGTGTGTGTGTGTGTGTATGTATAGAAGTCAAAGGACGAATTGTAAAAGTTAGTTCTCTTTTTTCCATGTAGGTCCCAGGGACCAAACTCAGGTTTCCAAGATTAGCAGCCATCCTGACTCCTCGCCATTTCATGTCAAAATAAGCTCAAGTTTTCAGAGTGCTTGTTTATTTTCTGGTCAGTACACAAGTTACATGATTAGGACCATAAGCATGAACCCTTCAGTGTAGGTTAAGAAAGAGACTTGTGACATCAGCTAAATCTACTTTAATTAATGGTGTCAATGTCCGCACTACAGCACATTAGGGAGATATCTAAATATAGTCCAGGGACTGATGAGATTAAAATCTGTCCAGAGGGTTTTCGATGACCAGAAGTAAAAATCTTCATACTAATTTAGTTTACATATTTTAATTTCCTGAAAGCTTACCAAGACTAACTGAAGGTGGAGCAAATAGATATTGGGTGCGTTTTTTTCTGTGTATTTAGCTTTGGTAAAGAAACTTAAACAGGTCATTACAACGCACTGTAATGCCTTGAGTAGACTTGTATCTAATGAGATGCAGGACACTGAGGCTCAGGGCTAGTGCTATGAATGTGATGTCATGGCGTGCTTAGAGTAGGAGCCCACCCCAAAACCTAGAACATGGAAGGTACGGGAACAGTTTCCTGATTGTAATGAATGACCGGTGTCCAAAGCTGAGCTATCGGGCCATTAGATACTATTCTTCTACTTTACGTGATGTATTCATGGCTGCATCTTCACACTCCACTCACCCAGCCAAATGTGTTCCTGTTGTTTTGTATCCGCTTCTATCAAAATACCGAGGACTGGCATAGAGACACATAACTTTTTATAGCAAGGACTTCGATTTGTTTGTTGATTATTTATACTGCTGAGGACTATGCCAGATAGGAAAGACAGAAAATAAACATAAGTGTCAGGTCCTAATTATCTATATGTCCACACACTTCTACCTGAAGGCAGTGTCTTTATTCAGGGGGAAATACAGCACAAAAGCTGGTGCTGTCATTTGAAAACGGGACCTCATTTAATTTTGACCCTTTTATGTTTTAAGCTTATGACTCTCATGCACTTGTGGACTTTTTGTTTTGCTTCATGTTCTTCTTTTGTAAAACTCGGATCGTTATAATAATAGTTGCTTCCCACAGAGCTATCATAAGAATTAAATGTGAAAATGTATTTAACAGCCTCAATGAAAATTACTTCCTTCTTCAATGACTTCCCATTGTTAATCTCCCTTAAGGAGATGGCTCACCACTAAGATGGTGTATAATTTATCATCCTCATGGGGTTGGGGGCTAAGACACTTTGAGAGTGAAAGACAAGAGCAGTCCAAGGGTAGGAAATTATTAATTCATCTACCATAAGTGTAAACTTCAGCCACACCAAGAATTCAATGACAATTTCTGCACGCATCACCTAAGCCAGCCACCAGGCATAGTTCTTTACATTTACATGCAAATAAAAATCCTTGATTCAGACAGTGGTGCCACTGTGTTGCTTAAAAGAACAGCGAGGGCTCCAGTTCAGACTGGTAAATTGAGTGGGTTAGGAATACAGTGCCCTCAGAGACTCCTACCTTGTCTCCTTTGCCTCATTAAGGTGCCTCACTCAGATCTCCCCTCCATTACGAGGACACATCTGCCTTTGCTCCTTAAAATGACGGCTGTGCCCTCATTTCTCCTAATAGGTATTTCTGAGTCAGTGCACCTCAGTGAGAGGGCATACGGAACTTGGTACTCAGAAAGAAACATTCCCAACTTTATTCTTCATTCAATTACCCCTGGGATAAGAGGGGAGCTTCTATCTCATGCAATTCCTGTGTAAAATGGAGGACGGTAGCCTGTGATCTCAGTGGCAGTCTCAAGATGGTGAATTAGATCTGAATGCTTAATGTTAACAAGAAATGTGAAAAGAGATACCAGTTTATTCATGAAACAAATTGACTGGGTGATTACTAGATCTTGGCTATTAAGTATTTAAGAATAAATTTTAAAAGATTTTAATCTGTGGAGAAAGTTTGAGCACCAGGATGCAATGTACTATCAATAGCATACTAAGTGACCTTCAGTTTATTTCATTTTGGCACGTAAAAGTAAAGTTATACACATTCTTCAGTTTGAAGGAATTTCTTTCTAAAATTTTTGTTAATATAAAATGTTTTAGATGGTAATGAAACTACTAGGCTCTCAAAGTAATATGAAAACATCCACGCTCAGGCTTATGAAGGCTTTTAGCTTAGATCTTATCTTAGTTTGGAAGCCTAGTCCTTTACTTTCCAACCCAGTGTTTCTTCATAATAACAAAACAAGCTCCACTACAGACCAACTTTGTAGTACATGGTCCTGCCTCACTGATGGAGTGCCTGGGTACAGCTGGCATTCAGTTCAGGGAAGACACGGCAAAGTCTAGAATGGTGGGCCACAGCCTGTTGATGCTCCATAAAGTGAAACTGTGGGCCTGGGGTTAAAGCTGAGGTTCCCAGGTTCCTTTGTACCCGAGCACCTCAGCATGCTGATGGGAGTTGGGAACTATGGTCCTAGTCAACACTTCCGCAAAGAGCATCCAGGAGCTGGGCAGAAATGGGGCAGGCAGAACTGGGGTAGGGCGGATCCGACCTGAATCTCAAGGAGTCCTGAAAGCTCTGAGGGGTGGGAGAAGAGGACTACTTTGGGAGTTTAAGCTCACCTCTACGACATAGGCCTTCCCTGTGCCAATCCTTAATTTAGAGCGGATCCTTGCTTGTTTATACTGGTTTATTTGATGGTAGATATGAATGCATATACTTTATCCAGGGTGAACCAGCAATTAAATACGTTTTTTTTCGGGAAGGAATGCGCAGGAAGTGCAGCTAATTGGCTGAACTCTGGGTCTATCTAGATTCCTCATTAGCATGGCTTTAAACTATGGGACTGGTTGTCATGATCCTCAGTGCGGTTTTGTGGTTATATCTTACAGAGCAGCAGGAGTTAGGCACAGAGTAGCTCCATTCCCGCACGTCTCAATTCTGAGATTTCCGGGGTTTGAGTTCATTCAACCTTACCATTTCTGATACCTATCTGATAACAAGGTTAAACATGTCCTACAAAAGTTGTGTATTATGTTTACTATACTGGAATCTCAGTTAATTGGTGACATGATCTGAATCTATAATGTTAACATATGTGTGTGTGTGTGTGTGTGTGAATAATCTTTCTTTTTTTTTATTTCTCAAGGTATATTAAACATGGTAAAAACTTTCAGGGAATTTTAAAAGAGACAGAATTTTAACATTTTCCTTCCCATTCCTGTAATATCATGTCTGTAGATCTGTCATCATCTGAATATTCTATACTCTTATCAAGTACTAAATGTCAGGCAGCTCATCATATTTTCCCTATAAAATTTCAGGCATGAGATATTCTAATATTTGCTCTTGTCTGCAGAATATTTTGATGCTTTTAGTTATTTTTATTATTACTCATGTTGTATTATTTGGTAAGCTTTGAAAATTTAAAAAAAAAAATAGAATTCTTACCAAAGGAGTATTTGCAAACAGCCCTAAACCAGGATTAATCTGTAGCTTATTGTTTGCAAAGCTCTCTCTCAAAACCCTTATACAAATAGAGTATGTTTAACAATGTAAAAATTGTTTCTTAAAAATAAGAGACAAGGGGAGTCCAGAAATCTTGTGCATGCAGTTTTATGTTTATTGCTAAGGGAAGTTTTTGTTTGTTTGTTTGTTTGGCTAAATCATAAAAGGATAAACCCTGATCATGACTCAACTTTTGGATCTGATTAAGAGTCCACTATGAAGGGCACAATAAAATACAATCACGGCACAGCATGTCTGTTGTTAGTCCAATTCTTGTCTTAGTCCAGACTATAAGAAAAAGGTAGAATTAAATCAGTGTGATACAGAATACATTGAAGAAATATTTGCCGATTATGGCGTCTGTATGGACAATCTTACTTTCTAATCATGACCGCTATTTTGTCATTCCATATCATCTTGGAATGCAATTTATGATTTTGACCATGAAGTTAATAAGAGATGATACTAACAATGATCATCCTTATCTCTTGAATTGGAAAGGCTAGTTATATGGCAGAGGTTACATTATATATTTGTGAAAATGGGTTCAAGAGAACAGGCAATGATGTTGCCAGATGGCTCAAAATGGCTCAGGAATTAAACTGACTGGAGACCCTTGTGTCTGTAAACCTAGATATTTCTAACTCCCACCACTGTCATTCATATGCTAAAATCCTTTCACTCAAGGTAGACGTACTAGGAAAAAGGATATTTGAGATGATGAGACCCCAGCGAAGAGCCTTCATACAGAGTAATAATGACCCTACAAATGGATCTCTGCAAGAGACCCTTTGTTTTGCTTGTTTCATGCATGTGAATGTAGAAAGAAAGAAGTGCCTAGAGGAGTGAGCCCCTAGCAGACTTGTACATTTTTGTTCTGTAGAAATGTAGAAAATAAATTTCAATCATCTGTAAGCAATCAAGGATAGAGCATTTTGTTATAGCACCGGATAAGGAGAAGGGTAGATAAGTATGCCAACTGACTGAATAGGTAAAGACTCGGCCCAAACCAATACCAAAGAACAAACACACAGAACAAATGCTTCTGAATAACTCTGAGCCCTCTGCTGAGAGAACCCTGACAACACTGAGGGAAAGAAAGACAATATCTACTTACTATTCATAGTCAACCTAAAAAAAAAAATAAAACAACAACAACAACAACAAAACAAAACACTATGGATAAAAGTTAAATTGGTTTTGTTTCTTTGTTCTCTCTATCTATTATTATTGTTTTCTTTTTCTTTACACTACAGATTTTATTCCCCTCCTGGTCCTCCTTCTGACTGTTCCACATCCCATACCTCCTCCCCTCCCCCCATGTCTCCACAAGGATGTCCCCACACTCCCACCCAGTAGACCTCTAAACTCCCTGGGGCCTCCAGTCTCTTGAGGGTTAGATGCATCTTCTCTGACTGTACCCAGATGCAGCAGTCCTCTGTTTTATATGTGTTGAAGGTATGACTTGACTCTGTGAGCTCTGAGAAAGAGCATATGGGTGCAAAAACTAACTGATTTGAACTTTAGTAATGAGGAGAGATTAGAATGGTACAGATTCAGAGCCTAATTACCTTATCCTGGGTTAGTTGGATGCCTAGAATAAACATTCCTTGCTCAACTCTGACAGAACTAACATCCTGTTACTAGTGGGAAAGAAGTCTTTGGAAATCTATAGACTTAACAAACTCCTAGGTTACAACCACCCAAAAGCTAAGAATGTCATTAGAGAACATTCTAAGCCCATAGATATGCATTGCCTATAGTGTTATAACCACCTCTCGGAAGGATTTACCAATGTATATTGTTTGCCTTGATTTATAACTTTCTTTGTTTTGTATAGAATATAAGAGTTCATGAAGCTGTTCCCACACTGGAACATGGAATTGTGGGTAAACTAAGTATTTTTCCAGGCCGTGTTCACTCACAATGTTTCCAGGGTAAACTAACTCTTATTCCATTTACAGTGAAAGCTGTGCTTTAGTGTGTCAAAAAGAAGTTATTACTGTTCATAGCAGCCTTCTTTGTAATAGCTAGAAACTGGAAACAACTTAAATATCCCTCAACTTCAGAATGGATACAGAAAATGTATTTCATTTACATAATGGAATACTACTCAGCTATGAAAACCAGGGAATCATGAATTTTTCATGGAAATGGATGGAACTAAATCATATCATTCTGAGTGAGGTATCCCTGACCCAAAAGGACATGTGTGATATGTACTCACTAATAAGTGGATGTTAGTCAAAAATTACAGAACACCCATGATACATCTCACAGACCCTAAGAAGTTTAACAAGAAGGAAGGCCTAAGTAAGGATGCTTCAAGCCCATGTAGAAGGGGAACAAAATAATCATGGGAGGCAGAGAGGGAGGAACTGCAGCTGCAGGGGTACTTTTGGGGGTGTGGGAGAACCTGTAGAAAGGCCCAGAGACTTTGGATATGAAAGGCTCCTAGAACTCAATGGGAGTGACCTAGGCCAAAATGCCCAACAGTGGGGTGATAGAACCTGAAGTGACCACTTCCAGTAGTTAGTGTCCACAGAGGAAGGATGGGGACACCAACCACCTTCAAAATTTTGGACCCAGAATTATTCTTTTCTTAAAGAAATGCAGGGACAAAAGAGGAGCAGAGCCTAAAGGAATGGCCGCCCAGTGACTGGCTCATCTTGGGATCTGTCCCACGAGCAGGCACCAAACCCTGACACTATTGCTGATGCCATGCTGTCCTTGCAGACAGGAGCCTAGCATGACTGTCCTCTAAGAGGCTCTCCCAGCAGCTAACTGAGACAGATGCAAATACAGCTAACCATTGGCCTGAGTCTGGGGGCCCTGTGGAAGAGTTATGGGAAGGACTGAAAGACCTGAAGGTGATAGCAACCCCATAGGAAGACCAAAAGTGTCAACTAGCCTGGGCTCCTGGGAGCTCCCAGAGACAAAGCCACCAACCAAAGAGCATTCGTAGGCTGATCCGAGGCTCCAGAACATACATAGCAGAGAACTGACTTGTCTGGCCTCAGTGGGAGAGGGTATGCCTACTATACGGTAGAGACTTGATGCCCCAGAGAAGGGAGAACCTGGGGAAGGCAACCTCTCAAAGGTAAAGAGGAAGGGGGATGCTCTAATGAACTCTGGGAAGGGAAACCTGGAGGAAGGGCAACATTTGGGATGTAAATAAATAAAATGATTATTTTTTAAAAATGAAATAAAATAAGCAATGTGATGGTTTTACGATGACAAAAAGTTACTGCAATTACCTCAGTTACAAAAGAGACTAATTTTTTTTACAAGACTGTTCTCAGTGTTGCTTGACAAATTTAATTTTAATTGGAAAAACCTGTTCAACATGGGACTCAGCAAACGTGCATAGGAAAACATACTTCATAGACAGCTTAGTACACCACAGAATAATTGCTATTCTGTTTTCAAAACAATTAAATTTAACTGAGGCTTTAGCTAGCAAAACCCAAAAGTATTCTGGTACTATATATCAATATTTTAGAACCCCAATTTAATAAAATGGAAAATGGCACTTTATAATATATTTACATCTGTATTGACATATAAAAGATTGAATTTTGTCTCTAAAATGGTAGTTCCTGCAAATAAAATGCATTTGATATTGGAAAATAAGGCTCTGCATAAATCTTTAAAATAATAGTTATGAGACTCATAGAACATATATATATGCATATATATACAGTATGTGTGAAATATATATATGTATATTCACATACACTAACATATATGTATATGCATTGCTATGCCTCTAAAAGGTTAGTGTCACAAATATATTTAGAATAAGAAAGAAAATAAATGCAAGACTTTTTCAACAGTCCCATGGACATTTTCAGCACCAGCACAGGTAGGTAGAAGTCATTAATATCAGACCAAAATGCCATTTTCATTAGCATCTTACATTCTGCTTATATCTGCCCTTGAAAGGAATAGCGACTCTTGGGTAATATTTAAACATTCAAATTTTAATATAACCATAGTCAGCATTTAAGGAGGCCATTGTTGATCTTAGAGATAGTTCATACTCAGATGATGCTTATAAATTTGCTCCAAGTAGAATCATAAAAACACAATCTCCAATTTCGTTTTCCAGAAAGCCTTGTAAATTCTGCCTTGCCAAAGCTGAGCTAAGTTAGCACAGAAACGTGTTTAAAGATTTTCTCTTTTTTTAAGAAGCCAAATTTCATCTGAAAGAAGACAATGCTCAAAGTTCCTTTTAACCTACAACCTGGCCAAAGTATCTATGATATAGGAAAAGCAGCGTTATTAGGCAGAGAAATTAAACATTTGATCCTCCCAAAGACAAATGTACTGTAGATTAAATAGTAATGCTTTCACTGAGCAAAAGGTGATTACCCTGTTCTAGCAGAGTTTTATGTAAAGGATCATCAAATTGACACCACTCTGAATGAAGGTCAGGGTTAGGAATGAGAGGAGTCCAGCTTCCCAATTTTTGAATACCTATTTTGATTATAACCAGTAAATGTCTTTATTAAATCTCTAAGTTGCAGTAGTAAGCAAACTTACATACCAAATATCCATATGTTTAATGGAAATGGGCAGAATATTGCAGGAGCACCCCACACAGTATGCACAGCGTAGGGGAGCATGAGGACACCTTCTTCTTCACCTGGGAGCTTCATGGTCTACCCATGGCACTTTTCTCTTTCCCTAGTTCCTCCTCACTGGGGCCCTCCCTTTCATTCTGTCCTATTCTTCTACCCCAGTATGTTTGTGCAAATTATTTGTCTATGTTTATGCCTCTCTGCATGTATGCCACAGAAGCAAGAAAAGCAAGTTGGACCCCTACAGGTAGAGTTACGGGTAGTTGGGAGCCATAAGATGTGCATGCTGGGACCTGAATTGAGATCCTGTAGAACAACCAGTCCTCCTGCTTGATATCTTTGAGATATACATCTAGTCCTATTTTGACTTTAATTGCATTAGGTCACACATATATTAGTGGAATAAAGTTTAGGAAAAAATTTCATTGAAAATGCTGATCAAAGAAGGAATATATAAGAATTCAAAGTCTTATAACCTGAAGAATCAGATATCTTATATGTAGATTTAGTCAGAAAG
Organism: Mastomys coucha; assembly: GCF_008632895.1. NCBI lineage: Eukaryota > Metazoa > Chordata > Mammalia > Rodentia > Muridae > Mastomys > Mastomys coucha. The sequence continues at coordinate 18,153,578 of NW_022196899.1, forward strand.
GTGCACAGGCTGCTATTTATGTTTAAATCTCTGTGATTGAGAGGAAAGGGAAATAAAGCTCTCAATAGAGTTATCTTATTTCATTTTTCTAATTACCATAATTATACATCTTCATTGGCCACAAGCTTCCAGAGTAAATAAAAATGATTATTTTTTCAGTAATAATGCACAAATCTGACCCATACGCACTTCCCCATCTGTGGCTTTTATTGAAAGTGATCTTTGGAAAATCACCAAGAATCAAGAAATGTGGGTAGTTCAGACCTTTATATTCTAGGGTCCCAGTCTCTCTTTCTCTGCCTCTTCTCCCTTCCCCTCCACCTCCCCCTCCCCCTCTAACTCCCCTACTTCTGTCCCTCAATCTACTCTCAATCTACCCCTGTAGTTCTTTAGGTCTTTGTTGGTCACCTTGTTTCCCTCTCATTACAAATAGGGTCCCTTGCATGTTAAATACATTCTCTGCTACTGAACAACATTGAGGCTCAAGTTTTCTAATTTTCTTCTTTTAATATTTATTTATTTGTTTATTTATTTATTTATTTATTTATTTATTTATTTTTGGTTTTTCAAGAGACAGAGTTTCTCTGTATAGCCCTGGCTGTCTTGAAACTAACTCCGCATACCAGGCTGGCCTTGGACTGAGAAATCCACCTGCCTCTGCCTCCCAAGTGCTAGAATTAAAGGAATGCACCACCACTGCCCGGCTAGTCTTCTAATTTTAAATGTTGGTCAAACTGCAGATAATATCCAGTGTAATAGGGAAGACCATGGCGCAGCACACAGGGTCTAGTGACAACATCTACCTCTCCATCATAAAGATGGCCTTTGCAAAGACAGTTTCACTATCTGTGAAATTTCAGTGCCAATATTAATTTTGGGATTAGTTTTAAGGGACTGAATATGATTACAGCAAAAAACAAAACAACATCAACAACATACTCAGATCCTGGAATATGGGTTACTCTAGTTTCGCTCTCATTTCACTAATGAGAGAAATACATACATGTATCAACACCTACTGCAGATGGACTGACTATCTGCCTGGCAGAGCTGTAAATGCTAGAGACTATACTTTAAATTTACATTTTCAATTACTATGGAAATTAATATACTCAGTCAGTATATATATGCTGCATCTAATTGCCACACAAACATATATGTTCTTTCTCAAAGGAGAAGGAATATCTGTATAAAAAAAAAATACTTGTCTGTGGCAGATAGAAAACCTGAAAATGATAATACTCATATGAAGAGAAATTACTGCTGACAATTACAAATAACTTATATAATACAAGTTTAGCTATTTTTAATTAAATAGCTCACATACAAGCCAATGATTTCAAGCCATCCTTCAGACAGAACATAACCCAGCAGGAGACCAGCAAGAGTCACTAACCACTATATTCTAGCAAGTTGCTTAGCAACTCTGCAACTGCAAATCTTTAGGCTCTTTATTTCAGCGAGCACATATTTATTGAATACCTACTACACCTTTGTTGCCAGGAGACAGACACAAACAACTCCATGAAGAGCATCTTCATTTTTATCATTTCTTTCTTTGAGAACTCCTGGTACTCTGCAGCTTCCTACCCTGCTTTGAAAATCAGCCTGATTGCTTGAGAAGTCCTTGTTGCTTTCCGTTCCTCTGATTACTCTCTTTGGAAAAATACAACACTTTCTTTATAGTCCTTTTTTATTCCTTATGGTTAATTTTATTATTTTTTAGTATGTGTGTGCGCATGCGTGTGTGGTGCGTGCGTGTGTGCGTGTGTGTGTGCGTGCATGTGCGTGTGTGTGTGTGTGTGTGTGTGTGTGTGTGTGTGTGTGTGTAGTATGCACATATGTCTGGAAAAATGTGACTATGCACGCATACATATGTGATCATATGTGAAAGGCTGAGATAGACTTTGAAAAGCTTCCTCAAGCCATTCCCACCTGATTCATGGAGGTAAGTCTCCAGTGTAAAGCCGAGCTCACCAAAACTTCCAAGCTACCTAGTCAGCTTGCTCTCAGAATCCCCTGGCTCTTCTTTCTGAATGCTGGAATTATTCACGGGCCCACATGCTCACCTGACATGGGCGTGTATAGTGGGATCCAAATTCTTGTCTTCAGGCTTGCTAGTTGCAAGGCAGGAATTTTATCTGTGATCCATTTGCCATATTCTATCTCTTATACTTTTATGGAGGGATAAGTCAATATTCAATCAATATTCAATAGAAGTTGTTGTACTTAGTGGGAGTAATGTATTACCTTAATTTTTGTTGTATTTTTCCTTTCTCAAGCACTGATGCAGAGAGAGATGGGATGCTACGAGAGAAAGACTCCTCAAAATCTGTACTGAAATATGACATCGGTAAAAATATTAACAGTTTGATGTCTGTGAGCAGTACCCTTTTAATGGTAATTTGACAGAGTAATTGCATATCTATCCAATATGATGACAAATGTTTGAGCATGCTTTTTATATAATTTATTCTCTAAAGCATGATTTTTATCTTTGTATCTTTTGGCAAATTTCAACTTGGGAATTATATGTGAAATATTATACTAACTGTATTTATAATGAATATTTTGACCAGTTGTGCATGATGTGAGCATCTATGACATCCTCACAATATCACGACAGAGAATACTTCCATCGGCTCCAACACGTTTCCTTTGTTCTGCCTCACAAGCCGTTGGCTCCCATCCAACAGGCACATAGCAAGCAATGTAAGTAGCTCTCAATAAAGCATGATTTAAAACTACTTGTAACAGTACTGATTTTATTTATGAGCCTTACTGCAGTCATTTCACAGATTTAAAAAATGTACTGCCGGGCAGTGATGGCACATACCTTTAATCCCAGCACTTGAGAGGCAGAGACAGGCAGATTTCTGAATTCGAGGCCAGACTGGTCTACAGAGTGAGTTCCAGGACAGCCAGGGCTACACAGAGAAACACTGTTTTGAAAAACAAACAAACAAACAAAACAAAAATAAATTAAAAAAATAAAATAAAATAAAATAAAAAATGTATTTAGTAAAATCACAGAAAGCTATAAAACAAAAATTATTGACTTTTTAGTCTCAAATCATATGAAACTTGACTAAAGTATTGTTAGAACAATCTGCCAAATGATGCAATCCTCTGTTATCAGTTTTTGTTTCCCATGATCTTAATAGCTTATAATTAAATGTAGCCTGAATGTATTACAGTCCAGAAATAAGCAATTTATGAGTTTTCTATAACTTTATTAATATATTCTTCTAATTATTTTGTTTCATTATTTTTAGTTGTCTCTAACTTTTTTTTTTCCATTTCTTGAAAAGGCTTTCCTCTTATTTATTTTATTAGATGTTTTCTTTGTTTACATGTCATACAGTATCTCCTTTCCCAGGTTCCCATCCAAAAATAAATAAATAAAATAAAATAAACAAAAACAAAAACAAACCCCTGTTCCCTCCCCCCTCCCTTGTTTACCACCCCACCCTCTCCTGCTTACTGGCCCTGGCATTCCCCTACACTGGGGCATAGAACCTTCACAGGGCTAAGGGCCTTTCCTCCCATTGATGACTGACTAGGCCATCCTCTGCTATATATATGCTGCTGCATCCATTAGTTCCACCATGTGTACTCTTTGGTTGGTGGTTTAGTCCCTGGGAGCTCTGGGGAGACTAGGTAGTTCATATTGTTGTTCATCCTAATGGGCTGCAAACCCTTCAGCTCCTTGGGTCCTTTCTCTAGCTCCTTCATTGAGGACCCTGTACTCAGTCCAATGGATGGCTATGAGCCTCCACTTCTGTATTAGTCAGGTACTGTTAGAGTCTCTCAGGAGACAGCTATATCAGGCTCCTGTCATCCAGCACTTGCTGGCATCCACAATAGTGTCTGGATTTGATGATTGAATATGGGAAGGATTCCCAGGTGGAGCAGTCTCTATATTGTCCTTCCTTCAATCTCTGCTCCATAGTTTGTCTCTGCAACTCCTTCCATGGGTATTTTGTTCCCCCTTTTAAGAAGGAGTGAAGTATCCACACTTTGGTCTTCCTTCTTCTTGAGTTTCTAGTGGTTTGTGGATTGTACTTTGTGTATTTAGATCTTCTGGGCTAATATTCACTTATCAGAGAGTGCATACCTCATGTGTTCTTTTGTGGTTGGGTTACCTCACTCAGGGTGATATTATCCAGATCCATCTATTTCCCCAAGAATTTCATAAATTCATTGTTTTTAATAGCTAAGTAGTACTCCATTGTGTAGATGTACCACAATTTCTGTATCTATCCTCTGTTGAGGGACATCTGGGTTGTTTCCAGTTTCTGGCTATTATAATTAAGGCTGTTATATCTTGTTTTTATAAAATGTATAATTGCTATCCTCCCACCCTATGGGAGAGAAATGTAAAAGCAGAAAGCAACAAGGCATTGGCAATGACTCAGAATACTCATGTACCTTTAGACTATCGGTGGTTCAGATTCCTATTAATTTGAAATAGCAAATGATTAAGAAAACTGGTAGTAGTGACACAGATCTCTATTTCTGTGTACTCTCAAAGTCACTTTAGCAAAATCACAGTCAAATGACATTAGTTACAGAGGGGCTTTACCACCATCCCAAAAAAATCAGTGAAAGCATCTTTCAAAATACAAAGTAAATGGAGCTCTAGGGTGGAGCCCTTGTCTATTTTATAAATGGCTACATTAAACCTCTAGACTTCTCAAAACAATAAAGGAACAGAAACTCAAAGGCACAAAAAAGCATATAAAGTGTTTATGAACCTTGAGACCTGTGTAATATCATCTCCTAACTTATGCTGTAAAGGCATGCCTTGCTAGCTAATTTACATATCACATAAATTGATTAATAAGCTATTCCTTAAATGAATTTTAAGGATGAGAGCATGCTGAAACTCCAAAGTCTTAAAGTTAAATACATAAATTTGTATGTGTGCAAACTACCAGGGTGGTTTCAACTTAAACCTAATAGTCTAAAATTTTGAAAGAAGAGCACAGTATCAGAGCGAGATCGGCACAAGATTGGACCAGTCTCCATTTCACTGTGCAAAGAGGGGAGACAAGCTTGTGTGGTTTCAGCCTTCACTGATAGAGCAATGGGTGCTATGGGCAGGGTCGTCCTTTACTTCAGTGAGGTAGCCACTGATAAATTACCCTTATTCTAGTAAGTACCCCCACCCCTCATTAATGTTCCAGCAAACTACCTTAATTATGATCAGCAGATTGTTTTTAAAATGACATTACGTAGAAGGCTGCTTGTAGGGAAGTGAGGTTCAGTAGAAGATAATGCATGGGTTTAAATGACAAAGACTCCGTAAACACGTATAAAATTATCAACTTATGAAATATAAATGTATTTTTTATTGTCCCCCCTTGCATTGAAACTGGATTTGTTTTTCATACAATACATCCGGATTAGAGGTTTCCCTCCCTCTACTTCTCTCAGTTCCTCCCCACCTCCCCTACCATCTGGATCTACTCTTTTTCTGTCTCTCATTTGAAAAGAACAGATTTCTAAAAGAGTTTACAACAAAATGTAACTGACTATGCTTACTGGCTGTGGCATCTGGAACCCCACTGGTTGTCAGGATGGATTTAGCTGATCAGGCTGGTCAAGTGGGTATCCCCTTCCTTTCTCACTCCTCCGTTTGTGTTCCCCTTGGAGCTATATGCTTGGTCAAAGATGGCAGCTTTCAAGGAGTAGAGAAAGAATATTCTTCAATCAGAAGTATTCGAGTAGCTACAGTTCCCTGCTAGAACCTCCAAACAAGCTTACTAAGGTGTTTTGTTGTTGTTATTTTTGTTGCTGTTGATTATTCTTCTTATTATTATTCTTTTCTGAGTGTGTGTGTGTGTGTGTCAACTTTCTCTTTGTGCTATTACCACCAGTCATTAATAATTCAGTTACTTAAAATGGGAGGATGGAGATTCAAATCATGCTACCAAAGAAGTTGTGGACTTTACAATGTCACTGCGGTAAGTTTTAATTTTCTTATTATATCAAAAATACCAAAAATCAGAATTTGATTAGAAACTGGGCTTACATTCTTCAGGCATGTAAGGAAGTTGGATGCACCTGTCAACAGCTGTAACAGCTCGAAAGAACACCCAGGAAACTATACAATCGTCCTTCATTAATACTGACTTGGAGCCCAGCCATGGCAAAAGCGTTTGTTCAACCAGGACGTTAAACATGAAGGGGAACAGCTTCTTCAATGGGTTTTCCAACCTGTGTGAACAGCTGCGTCAAGTTAATGTTACAGGAAGCCCTTTGAATATGCAGATCTGTTCAAGTTGAGAAATGTCTCAAGTTGAGTGAGTCACACAGAAAAGAAAAGCCCATGTTTGGCGACTGTTACAGTCTTTTGAAAAACCACAACTGTTCCTAGCCCAGTGCACAGATTTCTTCACACATCCTGTCAACATTCCACTATAAAAGATAGCAGGCAAATATATTAGTATCATAAACAATAATATCTGTTTTCTCACAAAATATTCATCCATAAAAATTAATCTGTATTACTTGTATTTGTTCCATGGCATTATATCCACTGGAACAAGGAAGATATATATTTCTGGTTAATGAGCAACTCTTTCCTGACTAATTAGAATGTGCATCACACAGCTGTACTTAGTACTTTTAATAATTGAACCTATGATATCATAAAGTCAACAGAATGATACTTAAGGATTCATGGGGTGCTGTCAGTACTAAATAAGATATTGAAAACACATCTATTTGCTATTCTGGACTTTGAAAACCAGATTTAGGAGTTGTCAGAAAAAAACTTGTACAATTTACAGATGAATATGGATAACTTATTTACTAATTTTATATGTAACTGGTCGGAGTCAATTAGCTATGAAGCTTAATATATTTTAATATAGGAGACTATTTCAGGAAAAATTTGCTAAATTCCAGGAGGAGGTAAAAGTGGTGATAGAGTTTCTTCTTAGTAACTGAAGCTCCAGTGAGAGTTGCAGGCCTACAACTAAATACAGGGTGGTGAAGAACTGGGCTGGTTCAATTATTAATGCAAATTTTTATCACATACAATGCTATGAGATTCAATTCATATTTTATCTTTAATGTATATATCTAAGACAGTTTTTTAGGATCAGGAAACCATAGTTCAGAATAACTGTAAAAGTTCCATATTATAGTATGTAAAGATTCTAAGTATATGCACACAAAACTGCAAGACCTCTAAAAGATATCTAGTTATATCCATTTCTCAAAGTCAAATGTTGATCATTCTATGCATTGATCAGAATGAGGATTCCATTTTTCAATTCCCTGGGGTTTTTTGTCACTCAAAGCAAATACACCTATAAAATGTGAATGTCCTTGCTAGTTTAAAAGCGAAGGGCCTTTTGGGTGCAGCAAATGTCTTCCTTGATATCACTTTTTTCTATCTCACAGGGCAAAATGGACAGTTCTGTGAAGGAAAAATCATTAATCAAGTTTAACTAAGGTGTTAAAATTTTCAAATTTCTTTTCTTAAAATTGAACCATCATACATATTATCATAAAGAAACAAACTTCTGAGGAAGCTTTAGAAAAATAGTGCCCGTGCTGAGCAAAATCTGTGAGGATGAGGCTGGGAAGGTGTCTCAGCAATCAAGAGCTGCTCTTCCAGAGGGCATAAATAACTTACTCAGAGAGGGGTTATGCAGCTTACTACTGCCTATAATTCTGGCTCCAGAGTATTCTTTGACCCTTCTGGCCTCTATGGGCATCCAAGCATATGTGAATATATTCACACATACATGGACCAAAGCATAAACACAGTGTCACACAGAACTCGTCTACTTTAGTTGTGTCTGTATGACAGGCCTAAAAACCTGATCCTATAGACCTGAGGCGTACGCTCCAACCAGTCTCCTGAGGTAGTCAATCGTTGACATCTCCTAGCTCAGATGTGTTCCAGATTGAGCTCTGCTAAAGTCTGTGGAGAGATCTGCGTGCTTTCTTTATTCAGACATAAAGGTGCCCTAAGAAACATTTTGTTATTGGCTAAAACTGAGATTAAACATTATTTCCTGGCCTCCACAGTGCTTCAATAATCCTAACTGATTTCCTAGCTGTAATTAGCTTACAGTCTTTACAAAGAAGCTGTCTTACCAGACAGGGTGTCTCAAGAGTTAGAGCTAGCAGCTACACACTTATTATCAGAGCAGTCCCACACAAGGCAAAATTGTTTTACTACCAGAGAGAAGCTGTAGGGCTTTCATCACTAATTATCTATGTTATAGCCAAGGAATGCTAGTATTCGACCTTCAACTACTTGCCTCAGACAGACCCAGAGAATTTATCTTGGGGCTGCCAAAATAGCCCAAGAAGAAGGACACCACTGCTCCTCCGTCTTGCACCTGGCTGCTTGTTCTCACTGACCTTGATGTAGCCGTCTCCTGCCTACGTGTCTTCTGTCGTTTGCCTTGTTCTCTGTATACTACATAAGCCTGATTTTCACTTTGTACAAATTGCGTTCAGATACCATACTCCCTTTGTGACGTTTTCTGTTTGTCACTTGCCAAATTCTTTGCCAGAACTTTTATCACCCCGCTGAACAAGGGTTCCTCAAAACAACCCAGTCCATGGCAACCCAGTTCTTTAAAATGTGGGTATCTTTACTGTCCACATCTAAAACTCAAAGATAAAACTGATTATTTCCAAACTTTAGTGCAATAACCGAGAGCTCCGAAGGTCATAAAAGGATCCCAGAAGTCACCCAAAGACTTAAGTACAGACGGCAAACAATTGCTCAAAGCAGAGAGAAAAACAAACAATAAAAACAAAACTTCTCAAGCCAGTGTTTCCAAGAAGTCTCTCTCCAAAAGTAAATGCTTTTATTATTCAGAAAAACCATCCCTAGTTAGAAAGTCAAAAAAAAAAAAAGTTCAGAAGGGTCACCCAACAGACACGCTTGTGTTATTAATTGTAAAGTATTCTTCTTCAAAGAACATTACATTAACTGTCACCTACAATATGTTACTGTAAGTCGTGGTCTCAAAATTAAATCTCAGCAAGATCATGTAGTGCTTAATTAGATAAAATTCACAACACACCATAAAAAGGGAACTCTACAATACAATAGTTTTCTGCTTTTAAACTATGTCAACAGAGCAGCTAAGTGGAAATCGAAATCAAACCCAGCTATCAATACCTACACAAGGGACCCAGTGACTACTAATTTCCTTATCATTAAATCTCAACAGATTTAATTTCTCTTTTGACCACCTGTGCACATCATATTTTTTCTGACAGCAATGGTCGCTAGACCTGGAAAGATGCAGGACATGAGGCAAAATGAACAAGTCTCATGAATACTCGAATGTTTGGAAATAAATGAAATTAGCTGTGGCTTTTCGGTGCCCCTGCTTGGCTGTCTTGGTGTGCAATGGCATCGTTGTGCTCATTCCTAGAGGGAGAGCATCTAATTCAGCTTTCACAATCGCTTGGTTTTGAAGATCTGGTGGAGCCTGGCTAATGATGTGCTGTTCATGTACAGCAAGTGGTACTGCCGCAGCTCCTGGGGAGAAAGTAATGGAATGTTCCACTCTGGAGAAAGCAGCCTTGTAAGCTGCCACATGGGCTGCCATCAGAGCCTGAGATGGGAAAAATAATTGTATTTCCTCATTTTTTTTTTCCTAGTAAACTGTGAAGTTCTGACATCAGTGTACATGTTTGAAATCCACAAAATGAAAGCTCATGGCTAATTTACTCCATCATTTTAATGGAAGAAAACTCCAAAAGCAATCGGGTTTTTTGTTTTGTTTATCTGTTTGTTTGTTTGTTTGTTTAGACAGGGTCTCGCTGGCTGATTTTGAACTCACAGAGATCCGCCTGAGTTCCAAGGAAAAGCCCAGATGAATCTACCATTCAGATCTGTCAGAAGTCGTCTGAGCTCGGGAATGAGACCTTTGTTCAGTCTGCGGCCCCTCACGACAGAGGGTCTGATGCTTTGCTGCTGATTCCATTTCTTTACATACAATACTTGCAATACTCTCCCATTCTGTTCCAAGGAGTGACCTCATGCTCTACCAAATCTTTTCTAAACTTTCATGACTTTATCTCTAAAATGAAGTAAGAGCCAGTGAGATAGCTTAGTTTGTAAAGGTACTTGTCCCTGGAAGGCTGGAAATTTGAGTTTCATGACAGAATCCCATGTAAAGGTTGAAGGAAGGAATTGACCCCACAGATGTGTCCTCTGAGCTCCACATATGCATATTAGCACATATCAACTCCTCACATGACATGCAAACACATAGGCAAATAATAATAATAACAATATAATAATAATAATAATAATAATAATAATAATAATTAATAATAATATAACACTCCCTGGCATTGGGCAAAGAGGCACACCTTGCTGGTAATGTTTTCCTATCAGTCAGAAGCAGAGCAAATGGATGTGCTTTGTTCATCCTAGCTTGATCCCTGGCTGGGTGGCCAAGGCTGTCTCATGTCTAGGATTCATAAAATTCAAATCAAGTTAAATGAAATCCAGGCAGTGGATGTCCAGGCGTGTGCATCACTGGCCCTGCCTGTCACTGGATGTCACACTCAGGGGAGCTGCCCCCATCTCTCACCAGGGGTAGCACTGTGGAGAGCATGCCCCATACTTTGACCACACAGAACACTGGGGTTGTCTAAGGGGTTTCGGTAAGCTGGCCCCAGTGGCATAAGTGTAGGATAGCTGACCCCATGGGGTGGGTCCTTAGAGCTTGAGAGTTGTCCCTGCCGCTCACTGTCTGCAGCACTTGCTCGGGAGAGTGGGCCCTGAACTTCACCTGGCCTGTAGATTATGCCTGGTTCTTCTGGTTGAGGAGACAAGGGAATGTGAGTGAGCCAGCCCTGATGCCAAGAGCCTAGGACAGCTATCCCTGCCACTATCTGAGTAAGCTGGCATGGGTGAGGAGATAATGACGCCAAACCCCAAGCACCTCCCCACTTGTGGCAGTTGAAAGAACTAACCCCAGGGTCATGAAAGCAGGTGAACAGGCCCTGTCCATAGATAGCTGCCGTACTCAGGATGGCAAGCCCTGCAGCTCTCTAGGCCAGCATAGCCAGGAGGGCACAATAGCAAGTGAGATGACTCTGCCTCCAGCCAATGGACTCTTTTTTTTTTTTTTTGCAAGATGGCATGGGTGCAGGGAGGGGTGATTTCTTCACCCAGTTTCCCTCACCACCTGTGGCAGTTGGGGGAACAAGCCCACCGGGTTGTAAGAGCAGGAGAGATGGACCAGACCCTCTCTTGCAGATTATGAAACTTGGGAGGGTACCTTGACAGGGCAGAACAATGGACCCAGATCTGGACCCAGATCAAGAGAGCATTGGGTGGCCTAGCCAGAGTAGTGCTGGAGCACTCACCCTAGAGGTACAGATAAGAGATAGCTGCTAGCCTGATCACCCAGGCCCAGATCTAAGACTCTGAATGGCTCACTCTAAATCTATAGCATCTGTGAATGGTTGAGACATGAGAAAGGACCAGTCCTGTTGTTCCAAAGCTGCAGGCTCTGCATGACACCAGGCAACTACAAAATAACAGAGAGGAGTCCTGGTGAAGCTCCAATACTGATGGCGTCACAGAATCCAGAGAACTCATTGACATGAACATCTACAAGTGAAGGTGTGTGGACGGAAGGACATATACTCTGCAACACAATGTAACAAATTAGAGCTTCTACGATGAGATATTTTCTATGATTCATTTTTGTTGTTGTTGTTGTTGTTGTTGTTGTTGTTAGTGGTGGTGGTGGTGGTGGTGGTGGTGTGTGTGTGTGTGTGTGTGTGTGTGTGTGTGTGTGTGTGTGTGTGTGTGTATGCGTGTGCTGTATTGGGGAAAGTTTGGAAGAACGAAGGGTAGATATGAGGTGGCAGGGAGATGAGCATGATGTTAAACTCACAAAAATCATTAATAAGTTTAAAACGGATGAAAATAATAATAAATTAAGTAAAATCTTAAAGAAGGTTGTCCATAAAATGGTACTTGTATCAGAAGCTACTAACTGTGTTACAGAGTTCAGCTTACTGCGTAGTGATAATGAACCTAACTTGTGCCTAGACTTCTGTACATTTTATGAATAGGAAACTAACAGAGACATAAATTGACTTTTTTTTTATAGGTACCAAAGCCCAGAGTGTAGGATTCCAGGCATCACAGACAGGTGAAAAACCCCAACACTATTCTACATTGTGTGTAACATTATTTCTCAGGGATATTATTTTTCAACTTGATGTTTTTCACAGATTATATGAGCTTTGGAGATAATGCATAAACATTTTATGCAGTATTAGATAGGAGCCAAGCATAGACATGTAATCAAGATGAGTTCTGATTGGTTCAGCCACATACCCATCTTAGTGCAAGAAGAATGTTTTCTTCTAAGTATAAAAAAGAATGAACTATCTTCCATCCACTTTCCAGTAGCACAGCAAGCATTTTATAAAATAAAAATCATTCTGTTTATCAAACATAAATGAAACGCATGCAATGGAGAATTTCACATATTCCTTTTACTTAGAGTCTATACCAGTTATTCTTTTTAGTTTATAATGTATGTTCTTTTTTAAAAATTATTCACATGATATTGATTCAAGAGTTGAACACAGTGGTTCCAACCTGCAATCCTAGTACTCAGAAGGCTCAGGCAAATCCAGCCTGTAGTACATACAGAATAAGGACCTGCAGTCCCAAAATTAAACAAAGAGAAAACACACGAAGTTACTTCAGATATATTTTAGAAAGGTAAAAAGGTAAACCACAATAAGTACTCTTACTATCCCTGAAAATACTAATAATTATTCAAAATAATCCTAAATAAATGAAGAACAGTTCACCTGATACAAATAGCTTTTTACTTACAGAAAATAAGAATTTAAAAGCTAAACATTTCCTAGTTTTCCAAACTGACAGGATTCTTTTTTCTTCTTGACCAAATTTTACTAATTTTTTTAAAAAAAATTAGGTACTGCAGATGAGGTTAGCTCTTGCCCTTCCTAGTCATATATTTTTCCTGGATACCACACGCATATATCCTTCAGAGTCTGTGGTATATACACTGAACATCAAAAAAGAATAATGGCTGACCTTATTGTAATGGTTTGTTGAGATGATTCAAGTTAAAATAACTAACTTTGTGAATCTACAAAGATTTTTAAGACAAAAATGCTGAATCCATACTGCAGTTGGATAAGTTGGATAAATTCCATGTACTGTGAAATGTATTCTTCACCGAGACCCTATAAAACACACTTTTATACATGAAGCTAAAGTTATAAAGAAATGTTAACTGAATTGATGAAGATTACATAGCTAGGAAAAAAGAGGAGAATTCCTAGATAGGCTTACTAATTTACATATGAGTACGTATTTTGAAAGAAAATGAATGAATAAGTCCAAGAGCAATATCTTCATGCTTATTCATAGTTACAGGTACTGGCTGAAATGGTTATTACAAACAAACCAAGAATTCATATGCCTAAAGAGATTTCCTCCTGCAAAAAGGTAATATATAGAGTCTTTTAAAAATTTAATATATAAAACACACGCTGGTATAATAAATAAATACATTTACCTTAACTATAATATCAGTTTTATATGCATACATACTACATGCACATGTTAATATGAAATATCTTAAAAGATAATCTCAATAATTTAATCAGAATACTTTAAACACAATTTTATAATTTTTAGAAATTGAGATGGTTGTTAAACCAGCACAAAGATAAAGATAATGAAAATAAACTTCCTTTCATTTATAAGTATTTACAACAGTAAAGATGAACACTCATTCTTTTACAACATAAAGCTGAGATGTCTAAGCCAGGTTTGAGGACCTGACTTCCACACCCAGAATCTGCCATAATGCTGTGTGTGGTGGCCAGGGTGTATCTTCTCAGTGTGAAGCAAGCAGAGGCAAGAAGATACCCAGGGCTTGTTGGTCAACCTGCTCAGTCTACTTTGCTTTTAGTTGAACATTTGGTCTTAGTGAAAGATCAGAAAAGAAAGTGAACAGAGCCTGAAGGTGCCACCTCTTGTTGACGTCTGGCTTCCACATATATGTGCATACATAGGCATCACACTCTACATGTACTGGCAAAATGCACTTACTCGTATAAAATAAAACAAACAAGAACTACAAAGAAGATCCTTCCTTCCTTCCTTAAAATTCACAAGTTCCTTTCCCACTTAAGAAGATAAAACCCAGCCTTCCTAGTTTTGCCTTCCATACTTCAGGTCTCTGCTGTACAATGTCCATGTTTCAAAGGGCCGTGTTTAGGTTTTAATACTTCGATACCTATGAAAGGTTCACACACTTCAAATGGCCGCTACATGTATCTTCAGTAATCTGAGTTTATACACCATGTGTTAAGACACATATCCCCATATATAGCTTTTAAAAATCGATATTAAGTGCCAAATGGCCCATTTATTTTTAATTTTCGTCCTTGACTTTAAGTTTATATAGATTGCAGCCACACTTTCTTATTTCTTTCTCAAATTTTATTTTTGAAATGAAGAAAATAACTTTAATAAATTTAATTACTAATATTATTATATTAATATTGTACATCATTCTTAAACATATTAATAAATATTAATGTTTTAATCAATTAAGCTTCATGTTTATAACATTAATTTTGAAGAGTTAGTATTATAATTTGTAATTTGATTAGTAAATATTAAAATCGATGGCAAGGAGATTTCATTAGTCTTGGCAATTTCTGTTTGCTAATATCAGATTATTTCTTTTCTTTTCTTTTTTTTTTTTCTGAGACAGGGTTTCTCTGTATAGCCCCTGCTGTCCTGGAACTCACTCTGTAGACCAGGCTATTTCTTAAACAAGTAAAGTTTTTCATCAAGTTTAGATTACTATATAAAGAAAATGATTGTCATATTTCTTATATATGAGAAACAAAAAAGACTTGCCCTAAATATCCAAGAACAGCAAGTAATAGAATCTGACCAACTACCAAAAAATGAACAATCAAAAGGATTAAATCAGTATAAACTTCACAAAATCCTGATATCCTGACAAGTCCAGAGAAGCCCCATGCTCTGTGCTACAAATTCATACAGGACAGACAAACACATTGACTGACTTCTAAACGCCAGGTAGATTCTGCCTCTTGTCTTCATGTTTCTGATGTCCATTCTGATTTTATCTGATTTTACTCAATGACTTACAAAATAACATTAAGAAAATGGAGATGATGTCTACAGGTATCCAACTTAAATTATTGAAGGTATTTCTTTCTACTCAATCTAGAAGCCATATGAGAGAGCATAAGGAGTGAGATTTGATATGCTTTTCTCCACTTTTTATTTATTTACTTTACTGTTTTCATAAATCAAGCCCATACCTCCACATCATGCACAGTTGCTTTGAATTACAAATGTCATGAGAGCACACTTTCTAGTCATTATTGTGCAGGCAGATATGGAATGGGCCTCTGTACCAATGCACTTCTGAAAATAGAACAGAAATTGATGTTTTACATTCTAGATCCTCAATGCCATGCTAACCACATTTTAGAAGAGAGGATCAAAACATACAGCAGAACATGTTTTTTTTATTCTGTACTTCTGTCCTTAGCTAGAGACTATAATAAAGACATTTCTTCACAGTTCAGATGATTTTATCTCCTTATTTGAAAAGAGCATGCTGACAAATGATACATCTTTCGCTGTGGGAAGAAACTTCTGTGAGTGAAGCATGGAGCTTTGAGATTTTTCCTCCATACAAGCCTTCCCATATCTTTTTCCTTCCTCGGGTTTTGGGTTACTCATAGTCCACTGACACCTATAAAATCTCCTAAAATGAAAACATAATTTTTAATTTGTGCACCTGTCTGGTTAGCAGCATGCTCAGAGCAAGAATTTCCCCTTTGTCCAGATTTTCCATGTTTTACATGTGATCCCTCTGTGTGGTAGTAGCCATATTTCACTTAAGTAGCCATGTTATTATTCATTAATGGAACCAAAGGAGTGTTCTTTGTAGTTCAAATATGCCATGGAGAAGCCACAGAGTAGTTGCTGAAAATAGGAAAACAAAAGGGAGTGCTGAAGTCGCTAAGGTCATGACAAGAACCAATCTTCTGTCTCTGAAATTGTAAAGAATGAAATATAAACCCATGCTAAGTCTCCATCTCATCGCAAACTGACAATATCACATCCATGGTGTAATTTGGTCTACCTAGATATATGTGTTTCAATGAGATAAAAAAGGCATTATATTAAATGTGTTTTATGTGAGATTTACATATAGGGGTTAGTTGTACATGAGAATTGAGAGAAGTCAGGGTGTTAGAATCCATCTTAGAATTGAAACATGACTAGTGTATTTGCTCAAAAAGTTAAAGACCATATTGTAATTCTGCTTGTCTTGGAGCATATACATATTAAACTTAAGATCCATCAATGAACAAACATTGCTGTGCTCAGACCTGATGATTTTCATTCCCCAGTTCCTGATAATTTTATTAACAGACTGCATTCCTTCATATAAAAATAAAGTTTTGATGTATTTATTATTTTATTTTTTTAAATATTTGAGTCTGGCTATTTTTAGCATTTTTTAACAAAACATGCAAAACTTGCAAATGATTAATTATATAAAATTCTGTAGCAGAAAAAGGAAAACACAAGGTAAGAATACCTTAAAAGAATTAAATAATTTACTTTTAAATCAATCAAGCTAATTAGCCTTAATGAGCACATAGTTTACTTGCCACACATTCTAGACTTAGGTGGTGGTTCATCTTCACTGTCAAATTGACTAGGGACTTGAAATCACCATGGAAACACATCTGTGGGTTTGTCTACCCGATTGTTATTGAGGAGGTTAAATGTAACTGAAAGTGGGCATTTCTATGCCATGGTCTGGGGACCCAGACTGAACAAAAAGGGCTTAAAAAAAAAACAAGAAGCAAGCTGAGCATCTGTCTAATCTTCGCATGTTGGATGAAGTTGTCACAAGAATGGACTCTTCAATCTCTGCCACCTTGCGTTCCTTGCCATCGTGGGCTAGTGTTCCTTTTCTTGTACTATTACTCAGGAATAATTCATTTACGTTAAATTGCCTCTGTCAGTTATTTTGCCATCACAGTGGGGAAAGTCACTAATACAACCTAACATTCACTAGTAGATTTATGCTACATGGTGTTCTGCTTCTCTGCTGGGAGGGTGGGGAGGGTCCCCGGAGCACAACCTTCATACTGCTTGGGAGAAGCTGAGTGAAGTCTGATATGGGGGTCCACAGTCCCTGCCTTCCTTCAGTGTGCTTGAAGCAGAAACAGTGAAGTCTGGGACGAATGCTGTGGTTCCAGGTCTCCTCTCTGGGTACCCAGGGGCCACCGGAGTATAGATGGGAGGCAGAAACAGAGGTCTGCTTCCCCTTACTCAGGTCATCCACATGCCAGGCAGGAAGGGGAAGACAGAGCCCTTGACAAGCAGAATCCCGGAGTGCCAAGAGTCCTGGAGGGGCTGGAGGAGAGACCTTCCTCGGGAGTATTAAGCACAGCTCTTTATGAGAAAGGCCTTCCCCACAGGCATCTTTAATGAAAAGACGATCCTTGCTTGTTCATAACAGGTTATTTGGTGGTGGATGTGAATGCATACCCCTTATTCGAGGTGAACCTTTTTGTAGGAAGAAATGCCCAGGAATGGAAGCTCATTGGCTGAAGGCTTAGGGATACCTAGATAGCTCGTTAGCATGGAGAACTCCGAAAATGTGTGCTCTCTGAAGCATCACCCATGGTCCTCAGTGGGGTGTCATAGATAGCTGTTCCAAAGCCCGTAAGAGCAGGCAGGGAATGGCTCCACTATTGCTGGTCTCAGTTCTGGGATTCCCAGGGCTTGAGCTTATTCAATCTTACCGTTTCATTTTTTTTTTTATTTTTTTTGAGTCATATTTTAATTTTACTTAGTAAGTACAGAAGTTACTAAATACAAGGCATTGTTCTCAACACTTTGAAAATATCTCACTTAACTCTCAGAACTACCGGAGGAGACAAGTATAATTACTATTTCTGTTTTTATAAAGAAGGCAAGTGGAGCACTTGCAGAAAGGGTAACTGACTCTTCTACACGCCCGTGGCTGGTCTCAGGTCCAATGGAGACTGAACCGCTTCGAAATGTGTATACACTCATTGTGACAGTTAAACTTGCTCGTCAACTTGATAGAATTGGAATCGTGGATTAAGATCACCTCTAGGAATGTCTGTGAGGGTTTTTATAGATTAGGTTCATTGAAATGGTGGCATCAGTTTGTGGGCTGGAGGAGGGAGGGAACTGAGAGCGAGCATCCCTCGCTGGATCCTTCCTTTATAGACACAATGTGACTCTCCACCTCACACCCTTCCACCACGCCTTCCCCTACTGGATGGACCTTCCAAGGGAGACAACCTAAACCCTTCCTTTCTTAAGCGTTCTTCCAAGTGTTTTTGTTTTGTCATAGCAACAAGGAAAGTCAGCAATATATTTATGAATCCATTAAAGTGAAAATCTCTAGCAAATAAATATAATTGTGGTACAGCCTTTTAGACACCCTAGAGCTGGAGAATGAGTCATTAGAATTGTCAGCTCAAAGATGTCTTGAGCACCATTGGAATATTTAAAAGACAGGAAGGAGAGCCAGGCATGGTGGCACACTTGTAATCTCGGCATTCAGGGAAGAGGGACAGAAAGATTGCCCCCGAGTCTGAAACTAGCCTGGGCTAATAGCAAGGACTAGATCAATGTGGGTTACATAGTGAGACCATCCCTCCATGCATAAATCTGAGGTGTGTGAGACAACTTTTTTTCCCCTGACAAATACAGAAGTGGATGCTCACAACCATCCACTGGACTGAGCACAGGGTACCCAATGAAGGAGCTAGAGAAAGGACTCAAGGAGCTGAACCCCATAGGAGGAACAACTATATGAACCAACCAGTACCCCCGAGCTCCCAGGGACTAAAGCACCAACCAAAGAATACAGAAGGAGGGACTCAAGGCTTCAACTGCATATGTAGCAGAGGATGG
>NW_022196899.1:18172617-18264548 GCF_008632895.1 Mastomys coucha
AGGCTCTATGCCCCAGTGTAGGGGAATGCCAGGCCAGGGAACAGGGAGTGGCTGGGTTAGTGAGCAGGGGGAGGGTGGAGGATGGGATGGGTTTCCCGGGAGGGGAATGAGGAAAGGGGATGAAATTTGAAATGTTAATAAAGAACATAACTAAGAAAAATACATTTAAAAGAATTTCTTATGCCAGTCTGGTAACATGGTCCCACATACCCTACAGATAGAGTTTTGGCATATTGCAAAAACTGTCACAGTCTTCTTCCTTCCCTTTCCACACAGTTTTAAATTCTATAGATGCCATTAGGCGGTGGATTTCTCACTCCCATGGACATGTCTTAGTTTTATGACGTTCTCCGATAAAAAAAGCAAACGTTAGAGCTAACACCAGCTCTGACACCTTGCTTTCTATCAGCATGGGGCCCCTCTTGTCTGCCAGCTTCACAACCTGAGGTAACTGTCAGCGAAGGGAGAGTAATCACATGTAAAAGAGAATATTTCCCACAGCAGGAGCCGCTCAAGACTAAACATCAGCTGGTGACACACCGGGTCCTAGTCAAGAGAATCAATTAAACTGAGTAGGAGAGTCATAACTCCAACTCCAGATGTGGAGTGAGCTGTGTGGGCTTTGGGCTGACGAGAGCAGAACACCTGAATTCTTCAAGTTACTCGAGTCTGCTCAGACGTAACACACTAAAATGACTACCTGACAAGGGCTTTTCTTTGTAGCTATTTGTTCTGCTTTCTATTTTGTGTAAAATGAAACTGAAACACTTTTTAAATTAACTAAATATTCCATAATTTTCCTCAAGAGTAAGTACAAAACTGAAATTATATGTCCACCTAACTCAATATTTAGGTAATCATTTTCCAAGCTAGGCTCAAGTTTGGAATCCTCTGGTCTTGACTAGCTGAACCCCTGGAATTATAAGGACAAGCCGCCACTTTGGGGCCTCGAGTGAGTATTTCCTAATCGGCACTTCTACACCTCCAATCTAATGCTCCTTTATTTCTAAATTCTGCAGGCAGCCTGAGCCCTTCCGTTGACTCAACTCACAAAATTATTATATCCAATTAAAATGGAACGATCTATTTTTATAATCACTTATTAAATTTTCTTTTAGTTGAAACATTTATTGTATTTGACATACTGTCATAAGCATTTCTGAATGCTTTGCAATAATGTGTTTTAAATGGAATAAATACAGGACAAATTAAAATGAGTATATTAAAATGTAGCCCTTAATATTTGACATCATATTCCAATTTATTATAAATATTTAATATAAATTTTACACTGTAAAATATTTATATGAAATATTTTTAATACTGATATTTTCCTTGAAACTTAAAAGATTCCTTTTTTATTGTGTGCATGTGTCTGTGTGTGTGCTTAAGCAGGTACATGTAAGTGAGCACAGGTGAGCATGGGGTTAAGGTACTGGGTCCCCTGTGTTCCTGACATGAATGCTAGGCACTGAACCTGAGTCCTCTGCAAGGGCAGCACATGTCCTCAACCACTGGGCCATCTTGCCAGAGCTGCTCCTCAATTTTAAAATACACAGTTGAGATATCAGCTAATCCTAGCAAATTCCTGGAGAATCTTCATCTTAGCAGTGTGCCAGAGACAAATGTATTTGCTTTCAGATAGCAGGAGGTACATTGAAAATAAACAAAGAAGGGTCACCTCTAATTCTCAATCCTTCCAATTCAGCATTCGCAGGCACTGGGGTTATAAGAATGAACTCCCACACTCGGTTTCATATTGCTTATGCTCCCTAGAAGAGTAATAGATGTAAAAAAATACAAGCAGAGCTGAATGCTGCTCTCTTTTAATTAAAACATATTGTACGGGTCCCAATAGTTCATCATATTTGATCTGGAAAAGAGTTTGAATAATAACAACTTGGAACTAATTATACAGTCTGTTTCTAACTCTGGTCTTGTCGTATATTTTCTTTTAAGTAAGCAGATAACAATATTCTGAAGTATGTAAGGTGAAGCCCAGAGAATCCTTTTTAGACCGTGTTGCTAGAATTAAAAACCATCTTAAACAATATGAAATATATAGATTACCATATTTCAAGTTTTCAAGCACCGTTGAACTATAGCTGTGACTAAGCATTTTAATGATCCTCTCCCCATAAATTGTACGTTGTATTTTAGCCACAGTGAGCAGGATGCAAATGTTTAGCCTTTGATATTTTGGCTTTTCTCATCTTCAGGTTCCTGATTAAATTCAGAACCACTAGAGAATTAGTAATGAAGGAGATTTGAAAAATACAGAAATAACCTTTCTTTAAAGTGGACTGTGTAAAAATTCAATCTTCTTTGCTCCCCTTATAGAATTATATTAATTTGCATTTTGAAGGAAATTGGAAGTAATTGTTGAGAAAAAATAAATCACATTCTTAAATTTAAAAGAGCTTCTAGCATGGAAGGAATAAAGTTTCAATAAAAACTATTGCCTGCAAACCTTCCACAACCCAGCTAGACCAGGATGGCCAATAGGACAAAGTGGTACTGAAAACTCCAAGTGGAACGCAGTAACCTAGGAAGAGAGACAAGGCAATATGAATACATTGTGCATTTCCGTCCCTTCTTTCCTTTGTTTCGCACTCCCCTCTTCCTCCTTGTTTCCTTTCTTCTTTCTCAGTCATCCTCACAACATAGCTTCTTACTTTCTCCTTGATAAGAATCAGGCTGGCATCATATGGCCTACTTATTTCTTTAAGATTTATTTTACTTTATTATGTATGTCTGTGTCTGTCAGTCTTTCTGTCTGTCTGTCTGTGGGTGTATCCATCTGTGACACTCAAGTTTATTCTAAATGGATTATATCCCTGGGTCATTGACACAGACAGCAATGTGATACTTTTGGCTAGGTTCTTACACAATACACACATATATGCACTGAGGCAGATGATCATCCATGGCGTTACCCGCCTAGGTCGACAATCAGAACACTGTCACTTAGCAGTTGGTTTTGGGAGATACCATCAAACTGCCCATACCGGCCTCAAAATCAAGATCTAACTTTCTTAGACATACAGGTAACTGGGATGACAGACACATGCTGCTCACGTGATATTTACAAATATTTCTATTTAATTGTCACAACGTGCTACATCACTCTTACTGTCTTAAACTCTGAGGCTTTTAGAACTTGACGAAGGCTATTAAGACAAGTGGAGTTTTAGTTTTCTTATTTGAGCCAATTAACCTTTAACTTTATTCCTATCTTCCCTTCACTAACATGTCAATAACAGAATTGAAACTGTTAAAAGAAATGTTTTCATCAAAATTTCTACAGAACACATGTAGACCTGGACATATTCTTTCTGATGTTGCAATGGCATATGGTGTTCTGTCTTTTTTACCTTAACAAGTCCAAGCCCTTTACACCAGGGCTCCAGATTTAACTCACTGTCATTTTCTACAGACCAGGGATATTGATCTCCCAATGGATTCATCTACAGTAAAACTGCCAAATTCATTTGAAACGTGTTATAACTGAATTTTACTTTTGTGAGGAAAATTTTTCTTTCTCCAGGAATTCCCATGATATTAAAAGAACTATTGCATGCTGTACATATCATTCCCTTTTATTTTTCTTATGGAAACATAATATATTTAATTATATCTGCTGGAAACTGGGACCCTTTCAATTAGCTTACACAAAGTGTTATGAGGAGAGACTAAAACACATGATAGGCTCCGATCTGCCAGCCTCCTCAGTCCCTTCCTTGATCCTCAAGACAATATGAGATGCTGAGGTCTTGTGGGAGAAAGGACACCTGCTTTAGAACTCATGGAATGTGGCCCACCAGGGAGCACAGGCAACACGGGTGAACCTCTGTGAGGCGTGGCCCTGCGGAGTAAGTGCCCTGAGGACTTAGTGCCATTATACAGTTTTTTGTTTTGCTCTACTTGTTGCCTTCACAGCCCTCTTAAAACTCTAAAGGAGCTTCTAGCCCCTCACTGGGCAGTATCTCTGGCACTCACAATAACAGTGTTTGGTCTCTTTCAGACACTGCTCTTGGAGCAGATTCATCATTCAACCACCACCCTGAGAAAGAACTTAAGAGATGTAGATTGTGAACTATGACCTTAGAAAGCATTTGGAAAAATAAAATTGTCAGTGATGCTAGGTTAAGATGGTTTTGCTCCTGGCCCTGACGTAGAATATCTCAGGCAAAGGTACACTGAATTGTTAAGCTAAGGACACTTTATGGTCAAAGAACAACGGCAGGCACTGGCTGACAAGACTCTCACTGAGGCTGGACCACGGATGACTGATCCCTTCTACCCAGTCTTGGCCTCAGCTTCCTGATATGGTTTTTGTTGTTGTTTTGTTTTGTTTTGAGACAGGGTTTCTCTGTGTAGCCCTGGCTATCCTGGAACTCACTCTGTAGACCAGGTTGGCCTCGAACTCAGAAACCTGCCTGCCTCTGCCTGCCAAGTGCTGGGATTAAAGGCTTGCCCCACCACTGCCCAGCCAATAGTTTCAATTTTTTCAGTGTATTAAACTGATGCCCCATGCAGCAGCCCTGACCGTTGCTATCTGGACTGACTTCCACCCTGGCTGCCCCATGCAGCAGCCCTGACTGTTGCTCTCTGGACTGACTCCCATCAGCTGCCCTTAGAACCTGCCTCAGTTTACCCCAATGTCAGGTCTTTCACTTCCCTGACATTTTTTGACAATTAAATATTCAATGTATATTGCAAATTTTAGGGTCTTGTTTGTTTGTAAGTCTTTACATTTTGAGGTAGTCTTTACTCACATAATGCAGGCTGCTCCCCAGTTAATAAATAGTCCCTCTGTGTACACCTACCAGATAATGGCACTAGGGATTTATACTACCATGAATAGAACTATTAAAATATTAATACAATAAATTATTAATCCAATAGAAAGTAGAAATCACAAATGAAATGTATAATCTCTTTTTATTGAGATTATATATTTATTATAAAACTAATTTTATATGTTTAATTTCCTTAGTCTATTCCTTACCTGTCAACTGATTTAGTTTTTCAAAACTCACAGCTGGGTAAGAATAATATTTTTTAATTTAATATTTGTAAAGATTTTAGGAAAACATTAAGAATGATAACTTTTAAATTATAATACATAAAATCCTTTTTTGTTACAAATTTGGCATCAAAGATAATAAGCTGCCTTAATTAGAATATGTAAAGTGGGAAAAAGAAAATGGTATTTGTTGAGTGCCAGTCATAACATAGCACTTCATGTTGCCTCATCTTAAAGCAATAACTGAATCATTAAAATAAGAAATTATCCCATTTTATGAATAAGGGATCACATTTGAGAGCTAAAGTGTCAGAGGGCACAGAGAACTACTGCAAATCCAAACACGGCCCAGAACTTCTCTGTAGGCTGTGTACCTTTGTAAATAAGCACTACTTCAATTAGATGCCTCCCCCCTCCCCCCCGAAAAAGAAAAGACTAAGAGCTAGAAATGACAAGCAGATAAATGCTGCACATGGTGCTTCCTCATGGGGCCTCCAGAATGAACTTTCTTCTTAACGGTATTACCTGAAGGGTTTTTTTTCCCCATATTAGGATATTGAGGAATGGCTGATACCCACGGAGAGCCACACAAACAATTGGAAGAGACAGTGCTCAAACAGCAGCCTTTTAAGAGAGTTGGGAGGAAACTTTCTTATAGAATAACATAGTTACTCGTTACTGTGGTGGTTGTTAAGACACAGTCAAAGTGACTCAACCAAAACTTCTTCCAAATCTATTCACGCATGCAAGTCATTTCAAATCTCATCTGACAGGCAGGGTTGTTGATTATGGTATTGATTTCAAGACACTCTGATATGTGCTCACAGTATGTCTGACATACTAAGAATTGGAGGGTACATCCTAAGTTTAAGAATGTTAGCATAAGTTTGCGATCCCATTACTCAAGAGGCTGAGGCAGAAATTTCCACAAGTTTGAGCCCATCTAGTTTAGATAGTGGTTACCAGGCCAGGCAGAATTGTAGAATGTGAGAAAATTAATAAATAACATGTAAACTGGGGACACGAACATCTTACAAGCCATGACATGCCATGGATACGAAATGTATTGGAATATTCTGAGAGAAAATAGGAGTGGCTTATTATGTCCAACCACTTATAATTACAAATACTTTCATGAACAACCGTACCACCTAGCAATGAGAGATTAATGATCAAAGCAGAACAGAGCTGCTGGGAAGAACCACAGCCAGGCCATCAATGTGTCATTCTAAGCCCTAAATGAGAAGCAGACCTTTAAAATTAATTAGCCTTTTAATATTTTATTATAATTAAAACATTTTTATCTTGGTCTTCTTTCTTAGTAATGCTGATGTGCATGTAATTGCATAAAAATTAATAAGAGCAAAAAAAACCATGACAAACTTTAAAAATATTGATCCATGTAATTTCCCCAATTTACATTAGATTGCCAAAGAAACAGATTGACAACTATAGTTTTGGTGATGAGCTCAATATTCGGGTTGATGACTGTGGACCCTTGTGAAATATTTAATTACGAGTGCCTTCGCACACCCATGGATCAATATTTTATAGAAATTTGGGTGGTTCTTTGGTTTTACTTAATTTGTTTTGCTATTCCTAAAACAGAAAAAACAACAACAACCACAAAAGGTTTCTAAGCAACTACAACATTGTATTTTATCTGAAAACTGAAGATATTTTTGAAATAATAATAATAACATAAAAATCTGGGCCAGTGCTGACTGACACTGCATGTAGGTCAAATGTGGGTGTTAGTTGTCAGGTTGAGAAAAACCCATAAACTCCTGTCTCTCCCTGGTACCCCACCTTGGGGATCTTTTAAAACATTGAGAGTCTGCAATTTTTTTTTCTTTTCAGGAAAATGAGAGAATTGCCAATACCAAATATGAAAGCAAAGAAATTGTCAGAGAGGCTCCAGAGGCTGTAGTTCATCGCAACTGACCTTCATTATTTCTGGGAGAAGAGAAATCGGTGGGCAATTGACAATTGTTATAACAGGAAAATAAACACCCTGTCAAGTGTCAGTGGCTAAAAAGTCAATTTTCAGCCCTAATGGAAGATAGCTGTAAGCCTGTCTACAGGAGAATAGATTTTTCAGAAAGTACCACGTTAAAAACACATCCTAACAATTTAATTGAAAAAATCCCTTTTAAGGCTGCAGTGCTCACAACCCCACACTTCCGTGGCTACATCATAAAGGGCACTTGTGGGAGACTCTCAGGGGACATCGGCCCAAGGTACTGCAGGCTTTAAAAAGGAATGTGGAATAAGGAAAATGAAAAGGGCTAAAAGAAAGAGAGAGAGAGAGAAAGAAATGTAAGGTCTTTTTCTTCTAAAGGTGACTGAACACGAAATTGAAATAATTTAACAATAAAAGAGTATAAACTTGGGACCCTTGGCTTCTGTTACACACCCCTCCCCTGCCCTGGAAGGTCTCTCAGAACAGGGCG
The DNA here is from genome assembly GCF_008632895.1 of Mastomys coucha. Classification (NCBI taxonomy): domain Eukaryota; kingdom Metazoa; phylum Chordata; class Mammalia; order Rodentia; family Muridae; genus Mastomys; species Mastomys coucha. The sequence goes on from NW_022196899.1 coordinate 18,180,100, forward strand.
TGAGGGTGGGGAGAGCATGCCTGCCTGCTGGGACTTTTCACCCTGCACCTCCATGGCCTGGCAACCGAGTCCGATTTGTTTTTCACTATCACACACTGCTCTGTGTCAAGATGCCCATTTATTTCGCATAAGTTCTGTGACTGCAAAGAAATCGGTCTAATACAATGTTTACATGTATAATTATTTAAAGTAATTTTATATAGAGATGGATATTATATATATTATGTATAAGATATATATTCAAAAAGAAATTTGAAGGCTTTCAAAAGCACATACAAATGAACATCTTGTGTTTGCAAAGTATACACAATACATTTCTAAAAGGCTATACCACATCTCTTCAGGTGCTAGTGGTCTATGATGCCACATTATGTATTTTCTAAGAACTTGAAAGACAGTTCTGATTAAAAGAATAAATAGAGATTAATCACAATCCATTATAATGTGTTTGCAGTTGTGATTCAAACTAAATGATAGCAACTATTAATATGGTGGTGACTCAATAAGCATAGAGTATTGGGGGAGGTTCCATTAATAATAATGACATCCTTATTTGAAAAGAACTTTAAGTGGTTTATAGTGACATCAGTGACGATTCTGAAGTCATTTCAGAAATATAAGTGCTCATATAGAAAATAAGTTATTGTCACCAAACATATGCTAAATATATATATATATATATATATATATATATATATATATATACACATATATACATATATATATACCAAATAAATCATTCAACTATGAAATTTACTTTCAGGTTCATAAAAATTCTTACCTTTAAAATGCTTTTAAGTACTTTTCTATAATGCAGGGTTACAAAAAGGCATTTTATGCAAATGTATACTATACTACACTCTGAACATACTCCCCACTCTCCTCCTCTTACCAACCACTCCACCATCAGTCATCTACTTTGTCACCTGGGAAGTTTTGTGAAGACTTTCCTGTCATCAGTACACATGTGAGTTCATACACCTATAATATTTTTAGGACAGGGACAACCTGAAACTGCCAAATAAGAAATTGAATTCCTGGAAGGCATTATAATGTTAATTGCTTATAACTGTGTCCACCAGCATTGTAATATGAAATTAAATAACACAGACCATGGATAGCTATTATACAAGTATTAGTGTTGTCAGATATATAAATCTTCATGATTTGAAACACTTAACATGTCCTTATAGAAGAATCAAAACTGAAGATACAGTCAGTTTAGAATATCCATAATTATGATTTATATCTGTTAGAAATACAGAACACTTACCAGTGAACTAATTAAAAATATGTCATTACAAATAGAAAACTGCTATAGAATGATTAATTACAACAGCTGCAAAATGCCCACACAGCAGTCCTCTAGGGTGTGTTAATGTAATATGACATACTTGAAACTTTGATATCCTAAAATTATTTTTAATCCACATGCAGAAGAAAAGTTATGTTTAAAATTTAAAGCAGAAATGTTTAAAAATTAAGACAACATTTTCTGTCTTTGTGAAAATGTATCAAAAACCAAAACTGGTAAAGTACCTGAACTGGTGAAATAATTGAAGTAAATTTGATGTAGTATTGTCTACGCTGTAAAGGGTACGGGAACATCCAGATAAAGGCGACAGCGCCTCCCAGCGTGAGCATCTACCGAAACCGGTAGCTGCTTCCTTTCATAAAGCATGTGATATTCTCTTCCACTTAAATATTTACAATCTAAACATCTTTACATTTGTAGTACATTTTTTTTTTCTAATTTTTGCTTTGGTGGTTTTTCTGTCTGATTAGCAAAATACACTGGAATTGCTAGAAATGTGCCAAAGCTATGGCTCTCCAGGACATGGATGGGTGAATGGCGTTTGCCTATCAAGATAGTTGACCTGGTTGATCCCAGGATGACTAACTAACCAAGTCACATAGACTTATGATCTTGCAGATGAAAGAATCTGTGTTTCAGGCTTTCATTATATCATTTGTTAACATGGGTACCTAGGGATCACTCAAGAATTAATAACTCAATGTCAATGACTATGCTTTAATGCTTTATTTCCTATTACTTTTATCTAAACATTTATTTGACAACAATATTTTGGAAGAATCAGAAAACATTAGATAGTCTTCCTAAATTACATTTTGCATACACAGTGGCATTCTTTCAAATTTATGTCCCTAGTTTTTTTTTACCATAAATATTTCATATATTGTGAGTATAAGATACATATCCTATTTGTTTCATCATATACATATATGCTCATATAGGTGTTTGGACTGTGTGTATATACATAGGCACAGGGATTTGTACATATATCTACTTACTAGTCTACTTACTTACTTAGCTGTTTTTAATGCTAAGTTTAAAGATTTTTTCACATTTTTTTGTGTATAAGTGTTTTGCCTGAATGTATGTAACTGCACAGATTGCTCATAACTATTAAACTATCTCCCCAGAAATTTACTAGTCATTTTAATAACCAAAAGCTATTCCAATTAGTAAAATATGAATGAATTTTTTTTTTTTTTTTTTTTTTTTTTTTTTTTTTTTTTTTTTTTTTTTTTTTTTTTTGGTTTTTTCGAGACAGGGTTTCTCTGTATAGCTCTGGCTGTCCTGGAACTCACTCTGTAGACCAGGCTGGCCTCGAACTCAGAAATCCACCTGCCTCTGCCTCCCAAGTGCTGGGATTAAAGGTGTGCGCCACCACCGCCCGGCATGAATGAATTTTTGTTTAGCTATTGATTACATCATTTCTAGTCTAATATATAACAGAATAACAAACATATATTCATTTCACAACAATTTAGGAATATGATGTAAAATTCTAAGATATAGAACACCAAGGGAGAAAAAGAACAAGATTTTAAGGTCATTAATGTTATTTGCAAATTTCTAGCAAGGGTTTGTCCTGGTTGTATTTTACAGAAATATCTACTTTTCTTGCTGAGTTTGAGTTTATTATTTTGATCTCTTTAAAGCATGAAAAATGACTGTATCTTGCTGTAACCATTTGCTTTAACTTGGCAGTCACCTGTGTGGAGCCCTCTCTGTGCTTTTCCACTGTCAATATTCTCTTTCTCTGTTTATTTCCATTTGTCAAGTACTCACTGCACAGTAAGGGAACATATTACACCACTCAGTACCAAGGTTCACATTCCTGCGCATGGTAATTGAAGCCATGTTGACATTAATGAAGATGATGTCAAATATTTGAACAGGCAAAGATGCCACAGCATCGTGCAGACTTTTGAGCATGAGTTCCTGATGTCTGTGCATGTCAGTTTGCACTCTATAGTACATAGAAACTGCCAATGTTCATGCCGTACTGGCCATGTGGATCTCAGTTCTGCCCATCTGCATGTATTCCTTTTATGAAGCTTAACTTTTTCATAGATAATCTAGCCCTTTGCCTTTCAAAATCTCTTTTGGGAGAACTTCTTTGGCGGACACTCTGATAAATTCCTGTGATTTGTTAAAAGGATTCTGACACATCAGCAAACTGTGATTTCTTCTTTAGTGTGACCTCTATGGTTTCAACTGGAAAATGTGCTTGTGTTTTAAAGTATCTGTTCAGAAACATTATATATTGAGTGGTTTTATTGTCACTGTTTTAAACTGAATTATTTAACAAAATACTATTATTATATATTGAATGTTTTATATCATTCATTAAAAATTTTTTTACGCATCACATAATTCAAATTTTATTTGAGCAAGAATATCTTTGTTGATGATTTCTTATGTTACTTCTGGATTTAAAAGATATTTATAGGGTGTCAAAATAGCTCAGCAGGAAAAGAAATTTTATGCTGAACATGATTTTAGTCAACCTTCAGAAACCACATGGTTGAAAGAAGCAGACCAGTTCACACACTTTGTTGTTCTCTGACCATCACATGCTCATATGGAATATGTGAATATAAGCATGTGAGTGTGTACGTGCTGGTTCACATGTGTACACCTGTGTGATGGTGTACAAGTTTCTCCTTTATGAATATAAAGTCCATTTATTTTAACTTTGGGTGAATTTCATAATAAAGCATGACCATAGCTAAAACATGAACACATAAAACAGACAGATTGAAAAATTGGGTGGAGGACCCTCATAGAAGCAGGGGAAATGGGGACGCAACAGGGGGATGCAGAGGGGAAACTGACTGGGAAGAGGGGTAATATGTGAAATGTAAACAAATAAAATAACCAATAATAAAAAAATTAAATGTATCCTCACTATATGCAATTTCTGGTCAAATTAAATTATACTTTAATTTTTTATGGGATATTTAACTTATATAAGAAGTCATGAACTATAAGTTCTATATTGCAATACAAATAATTCCCTGATTTACATATAATAATATTATTAGTCAAACTGTTATTTTTAAATTAGAATTTCCTGTGTGGAAATGGTTGGTCAACTTTTTCAAACAACATTCATTACTGTTTTGATGTCAATTGGAATGTCAACTTGAAATATGTTCTTTTTAAAAATTCATTTGTAAACATGGACCTCTGCTGAATCTGTGCTTACTGATTTTGTGCATGTGCTTCTAGGACTGACCAATACCTCCTAAAATAAAATATATAAAATATGATATTAAAATTGTTTTTAAAGATTTACATGTAGGTTTCTGGCTTTATTCCTTGAGTATTAGATCTTTTGTTGTGTTTTGAAAAGCACATTTTTACCACATATGCATTTTTAAAATGTATAAATGGCTAATTTCTTTTTTCTTTCATTTATTCATTCTTTCTTTTTAGTTTTGAGGTTTTTCTTTCATGATCATGTAGATGTTTCTCCTTGTTTTTTTTTGTCTTAGGGTTTTACTGCTGTGAACAGACATCATGACCAAGGCAACTCTTATAAGGACAACATTTAATTGGGGCTGACTTACAGGTTAGGAGGTTCATCCATTATGATCCCGGTGGGAACATGGCAGCCACCATGCAGCAGGGCATGGTCCTGGAATACCCTAGAGTTCTACATCTTCAACTGAAGGGCAATAAGAGAAGACTGGCTTCTAGGCTGCTAGGAGGAGGTCTTAAAGCCAATGCCCACAGTGACACACCTACTCCAACGTAGCCACACCTTCTCATAGTGCCGCTCCCTGGGCTAAGCATATACAAACCGTCACAACTTCCTAGGGAGAAAAATATGTTCCATGGGAAATGTTACATTTCAGCATGAGTGATTCACTTCTCTTTTATGTCCTGTTTCCTACAAAATTTAAAATATTTTTATTATCGATAGTAATAATGGGCACGCCCAATTTGCCTCTTTTCCTCTGTAGGGAATATCTTTATAGCTTTAATATTAGTTGCAGCTTTAGTTTTATTTTGATACAACAAAACTATTCTGTCACCTGCTATTCCAGGAATGTTAATACCAGTAAGTTTTTCCAACTGGTGGAACACTGTAGTACGAAGCCATTACCTAATGAGATTTATTATTTTGAAACTAACCTCCTATTTTTCAGTAGAATCATTGATGGTATCAGCGTTCATACTGGGAACAGTTTCTAAGTATTCCTATTTTTTTTTTAGCTAAATAATATTTTCAAGGGTATTTTCTCATTGTAATTTTGTAAGTTATTTTCTTATTTATATCTCCTTATTTTTTGACATAGTATAAACTAAGTAATGACCATAAAACACCACTGAAACCATTTACTTACTTGTTTGTTTGTTTTCTTATTTTGTAAGGCACAGCACATGTCACTGTGCATCTGAAAAAGTCAAAGGAAAACTTACAGGAGTCAATTATCACCGTCAGCCATGTAGTGCGCCAGTGGAGCTGAAGCACCATTATCTGCTGAGGTAACTATCTCTGGCAGAAAGTACACATGGTAGAATCAACCAGGGAAGGTGGCAACCTGTAAATGAACCGCTTATCTCAGATTTGATTAATAATTGACAGAACCAAGATAAAGCTGAATTAGCTAATGTATAACCACACACAACTGGCTCAGTGGCACATAGACAAATACTACCACAAGACTGTGTCCACCTCAAAATGGCCTGATAATAGGTAATTTTTCTAACTATGCTATGACATTCCCTGGAGATTCTTTTCCAGGCCAATTAGTTTTAGCTCTAAAGGGCAACCAATCATTCCTTCATCGCCTTTCTTCCAACCTTTGTCCTAGCACATTTGCATTTTTAAAAAGATTAATATTAATTATATTAATGTACATACAGGTATGTGTGCCTACTTGCTATCATGAAACTCACAAAAAAATCCCATGGATGTAGATCTTAACTGAATCTGGAATATAGTTACCAAGTAGGAAGCGAAATAGAAAACAATTAGAAGTAATGGAAGGCAATTCAACTTATGTTGCCAATTATTAATGTTATGCTCCTTAGTGCACTGATTGTAAGATGAGATATTCTAGGTCTTCTAGCTCTTGGATCTGACTTAAGTTTGACCCTTTTCATTCATGTGAAGCAGTAATAAAGGAAGAAATGAGGAAGACAAAGGGCCCATACAGGACGACAGGGCAGCTGGGCATTCCCAAAAATGATGGCCATTGGGGGAGAAAGCAGAAAACTAAGGACAGGTGTTAACACCCTATAGTTAAAGGAGGGTAGGCATAAATCCCACCTTCTTTTGTTTGCTTTATGTAAACCCTGAAGAAGAAAGAGGAGGTTGTTTAAGGAGACTATAAAATACAATTATAAAACATTTCTCACCTAATATACTAATATCCTTTAAACTATTTGGGGGTTACCTATAAAAATATATAGTAAACAAGATGAAGAATGCCAACTCTGTAGCATAAATAATATGAAATATTCAAAAGACAAGTTTTTACTGAGTTTATGTTTGATTATGTCAGAATGATAGCAGATTGTACAAAGAAGGATGTAATTTGGAACTTAGTAGACATTCTCAAGTAAGCCAACAAGGGCTGTGAATATTCTAAACTATACTTAACTTATGGTGTATAGGGTTCATATATTGCTGAAAACTATACCCAGTAACAACTCCAATCATGCCTAATAAACTAGGGGGGAATATTATAAGGATTTTGAAGTCAAGTCTGAGCAAAAAAAAAAAAAAAAAAACAAGTAGTTTTCATGTCACACATTTGCAGTCTGACAAGTGTAGTAACTAGTGGTTCACAGTAAACCAAGCAAATAATTCAGCTCAATTTGTATGTTTATGCTGATATGGTAAATATAATTTAAACAGCACCATAATAATACAGCATCTTCAAATCTATGGCCAACAAAACAAACCATATAATTATATACTTTTGCTGGTTACCACTATACAACAGAATGTAAGTACAAACGACTAATACTCAGAGATCAGCATTGGAAAGCTGAATTTATGAAGAAAATTCTCCATGGTCAACGCATCAGGTCCCTTGGAATGTGAGCACTCTCCTCGTTTACACAATACAGGAAGCAATTCCACCATGCCTAATATGCATAATGGAAGCTTTGCCTACAACAAAAATAGCTGACGAGCAACTTGGAAAGATGTGGAACGAAACTGTTTGTGAGAATTTAAGGGCAGCAAAAGCCTGTGTTTTAAATGAAGACCACTGGACTTGCCAATACGCGTGTGTGGTAGCTAGTTTATGTTACCTTGATGTAAGCTAAAGTCATTTTAGAAGAGTAAACATCAGTTGGGAAAATGTCCCAAAAGGTAAGCTTGTGGACAAGTGTCTGGTGCATTTTCTTGACTGATGATTGATACGGTAGAGCCCAGTTCACTGTAACAGAACCAGCCCTGAGCCAACCATCCTAGATTCTATACAAAAGCAGGCTGAGTATACCAGGAGGAGCATGCCAATAAACTGAGTTCCTCCATCAGTCCCTGGGTCCCAGTTCTTGCCTCGAATTCCTACCTGACTTCCTTCGCTGGTGAAGTATGATGTGGAAGTACAAGCCAAAGTAAACCGTCTCCTCTCCAAGTCATTTTGTTCACAGCCATATAAACCGTAAGCACAATACCTGGTAACTTCTTTAAATGATATCAAGTGAACAAGTTCCTATTTTATTATTATTCTCCATTAAAAAATATTTTAAGATCATAGTATCGTTACATCTGTTCCCCTTCCTTTTTCTCACTCCAAGCCCTCTGACGTAACTTCATTTTCTTTACTTGTTGTTGCTCTTTTACTATTACTTTCTCACTTTAACCTGCAGTTAGAAATGCAACTATCAGTTTGATGCTTATTATTCCATACTGCCATGATTCAAATTAAAATTCAAATCATGAGATGATTTCATAATCAAATATCAGTGAAAAGAAACCCATGTATTGATTTATGAGCTTCCTAAAATATGTATATGCTAGAATAATAATGGCCTAGGATATCAAATCTTAATCAGTTGATAGACAGATAAAGAATCATGAAGAATACAGTGGAATTGCTACCATCACAAAGCCATAGCCTTGATGGCTTATCATCAATCAGAGGTAGCTGTTCCTGGCTGTCATAAGTTAAGGAAGACCAAAAGGCAACAGTGTTAGATTCAACTGAGAGATTTCCTCATCCTTTCAGCCCGTGAGATTACCAGCCCCCTTCATCTATACGCAGAGGGTAAAAGAGATCTCAACAATCTTTGCTGTAAGTATCAAGGGTTCTTGTCCATTCATCTGCGCATATCAAGGTACAATCTCTGGAGTGAACCTATGAAGACCTGAGGACTCTGGAAGGTGATTAGAGTGTCTGTCTCTACCCCATTCATGAATCAGCACCTTCATATTTGAAGTTTTATGGGCGACACCTGTCTTCTGTCATGAGGACATATTTATAAGAGCTTAATCAACTGACAGAAACAGTTCTTTAAATAGTAGATGTAATAAGAAAATAATCCAATCAGGTGAAAAGTATGTAACAGTTAAGGCTGCATGGGCAAGACTTATATCCTATGACAAACGAGAAAAAAAGGTAACTAGAAATTTTACACGGAGAAAAATAAACACATTTACTAAAGAAATGACAGTAATTATAGCATGAATCAAAAAGTCACAGCTAAAATTCATCTAATCTCTTATATAATATAAGATATAATATCTCTTTAAATGTTAAATTATGGAAAAATACAGAAAAGAATACAATATGGGGAATTTTAAAGTCATCAATTTTTGTTACAAAATAACAGTCAAGTGAATTATGGTGCTGGTGGCATGGTGGGTTGGGACTGTCATTTACAATAGTACAGGGAAAGAAATATCAACTGACTTCTACAAGTTCTTATTTCAATTTCCTTATCCCAAGTCCTGAAGATTTTCACATCTACCCACCCTCTGCCATTTTGAGTATTACAGAGCCAAGACTGGTAAGTATTAGGTCTGAGAACTTTAATTCATTTACCTAATTTATCTTTATTTCTGTAACCAAAAATTTTCTATGTAGCTGCTTTGTTAGCAGCACAGTATTGTCATGTCTTAAATCTAAGAGTTGATCAGGTAGTGAGACAGGTCGGATGTTCAAGATGTTTTCGTGATTGGTTCTGTGTTTTTTGTTTTTAGTTTTTAAATTACATTTTTGTACATGTAATAGTTTGGAGCAGCTGTTGTAACAGTGTTCTGTTGGTTTAATGAGGAGGGAGTTTAATGAGAAGGACTTTATCCTTCATATCCTGAATAGAAAACTATCCTGGCCATGGAATGGCATTGCCAAGATGTAGATGGGAACTGTCAACCAATGTACTGTTGCACATTATTTTAGGATTCCAACTCGGTTTTGTTATTGTTGTTGTAGTTGTTGTTGTTGTAGTTGTTGTTGCTTGCCTAGCCATCCCTTTCCTTCTGGTATTGTAAGGGAATCCTATGACCAAGTGTTCCCTGGTTCACCTCTTCCCCTGTGTACACAGTGCAGCAGTTATTGTTAAAGAGAAATGGACAAGCCATGCTTTCTCACACCATGTGATGTATGAACCACACTGTCATTTGACCTGTGATGTTACCCATGTGAAAACAAATTTTGAACAACCCCCACAGAAGAACAGTTCTGTTCAAAAAATAAAATTCAAACCATTTTTTTCATGATTAATTAGGATGTTACACTTCATAAGTAGAAGAATTCATTCTCAGACAAGGACAAAACCTCTTTAGAAATAATTCAATTCCTGATTCAGCACTAGAAAGTATCTCCCAGCGTGAAGCTTATGCTGAGCACTGAGCACTAGGAGGAAGTTATATGAAGAGTCATTGCCAACAATGTCTTCATTTATTCCCACTTCTCCATTGTAAAGATGAGTGTTTATTTTCGCAGAATCATTGCATTTAATTGCTATGAAAGGCTGGTCATTCAGTTATTCCCTACCATGTGTTCTTTAAAAGTCATTTCTAAACTATGCTACATTTAGAGATTGAATTACATCTACAGGCTGCCTTCCCAAAGACAGACCTAATGTTTAGGGTGACTCCTACTGAGCACACAGATGAAAACAGCCACTGGACTTTTCAGTTTGCAGTATTTCAAATGGCAAATATGTAGCTTGCTTGGGTTCTCTCTCTCTCCCTCTCTCTCTCTCTCTCTTGCTCTCTCTCTCTCTTCTCTCTCTCTCTTGCTCTCTCTCTCTCCCTCCCTCCCCTCTCCCTCCCCTTCTCCCTCTCCCTCCCTCTCTGTCTCCTTCTCCCTCCCTCCTCTCTCCCTCCCCTTCTCCCTCTCCCTCTTCTTCTCTCTCTCTCTCTCTTTCTTTCTCTCTTTCTTTCTTTCCAGCTTCAGTCATCCCTCTAGGAGGATGTCATCCTCCTGTGACTTCACACTGGTAAAGCCTTTTTCTGTACTCAGCATCCAGTCCTCAGCTCCTGAGCCTATGGGATCTGCAACACCTGCCCACTACATCCTCTTCTGTTGTTCCTGTTCAAAGCATGGCCGAATTCTTAATAACCTTTATCACTTGAGAATATTGCAGGGTCTTATGTCATGTGATTTCCTTTGAAATAAAACCTTTGCCTTTGGTTTTCAAGAATTCTTTATTTCTGCTCTAAAAAGTTGATTATATGCAGATATGTACTGTTAGTAGCTCATTGTCACATTCCCATTCCACTGCATTAACTTACAAAACCATGAAATGTTTATCCTTTCCTCACTTTATGTATCTACACAACAAAATATGATGTCCAGAAAACAGTTGGAAGCATGAATATAGAAATCACAGTGTTTTTCAAATTAAACTGGCTTCTGCCTCTGGTCTCCACATGCATGTGCACACACACAAGCATTTAGAGTTGAAAGCAAATTCACACACACACACACACACACAGAGAGAGAGAGAGAGTGAGAGAGAGAGAGAGAGAGAGAGAGAGAGAGAGATACAGACAGACAGACAGAGACAGAGAGAGAAAGCTGTTATTACTTAGCTAGGTGATAATAACTCATCACAATTCACAGAGATTTTCAAAATCACATTTCACTGATCATGTACTCTTCAGTGTTATACAGAAGCTAAATAGAAAAATAATTGTATGCAACAAATATGTGGAATTCAATCAGTGACATTTAAATCACAGTAATGATGAAAATCGGGCTATGGAGAATTAAGGCAAAATGTCATTAGAATCTAGATATTAATAAAAGACCAGCAGTGTAATGAGCAGAAAGGAATGACTCAAAGATCTCTGTGTTAGTCCATTGTTTACATAAATGGTGGTTTATTTCTTTGAATATTTAAGACAGAAAAACGTTGATATCTATCGGGGTCAGCTGAAGAGCAAGAGAAGCTCTTATTTGGAATAACAGAGTAAGTTTCCACTACTTATTTTGGCTGTCATCAACAGCATTTAGAAACATTTGCCTAAACAGTCCTTCCAATACATATTTAAGAAACAAATGCAGCTTTCACTGAAATTTTAGCATCTGCACTGAATTCTAACGTCTGAAGGGGAAAGAGGGTGGCTATCTCAGTGTGGCTATCTCACCAGATAACAGTTGTAAAGTAATCAGCCTTCCCTGTCCTTCCCTTTTTCAATATCAAATATCTTTGGCACATTAGACACACTAAAGTAAGCCACCATTTTTGTTTTAATAGTTCTTCAAGGATAGAGTGTTCGAAAATAATTGTGTCAGTTCCATGACAGTCATGATAACTCTTTTATAGATTTCTGTTTTCAAGATTTTGTTTTTATTAAGGACCCCCATTTAGAAGTGGTGGAAATCTGTTTCTATTAGGAGAGTAAGGGTTATATTAGGATATTTGAAATTTCAAACATTTTATCTGAAGGCAGGTAGAATGATATGGTTTCTATATGGACACTCCTACGATGCATATCACCTTAAATACAGGGCAAAACCAGGCTTTTCCTGAATTATTCCAAAAAATGAGTCGTTAAAATTTGGGTTTTAAAAGGAAAATATGTATCTCCTGATTAAAACATTTCCCTTGAGGTAAATATAAATTTTTATGTAATTCAGTTATTTGCTTCCCCAAACCTCATTAGACTAATATCTTCCTCTAAATCACGGCATCTGAAGTGAAATATAAGAAAAAATCTGATTCATAGAGTCTACTACAAAGGGGACATCCCAGAAAGGCTGTGAAAAGAATAGAAACTGTTTCACTCCGTAGATGTCAATTGTAGTGTGCTTCAGCACTGTTAAAGCACGGACTGGAAACAGTTGTATCATAAGTAAGCACTGTTGTAATAACACGAGCATTCATTTAGCTTGATATCCTTGTGTTCTCATTGGCTAAAACATCGTAAGCATCAAATTTGCAGGATTGGTTTCCCAGTACATAATATAAATATGCCGTATAATATATTGTTGTGAATTATTGATAAATGTAATGTCATATTCAAATTTCTAAAATTGTCTGCCAAAGGTCATTCTGATTTTGCTGATGGGTGTATCAGACAGAGTTAACTGTTTCTCAGCGATGTCTTTATATTTTACTAGTTTGTGAATTTTATACAAGTGAAAGTCATCCTCCCCTGGCTCCCACTTCTGTCTTCAAGTTTTGCCTGTTTCTGAAGAACATTCATGAAGCTAGGAGAATTTTGTAAAGTAAAAATGATTCTCTTAACTTGTATAGCAGCTAGTAAAATAAAGACTCTACCCTCACAGGAGAAAAGCTGCTGTCTATTAGAACAGTATGTCACAGATAAAACAAATAGGTAAAGGATTAAGTAAGAAAACAGGCGTTTTACAGTTGTTTGTAAATTTTACATAAAATATAGACAAATTGAACTTTATATGAATTATACCTTTATTTATACTATGTTGAGCTTAAGGAGTAAGCATTTCACCAAAAATGACCAAGTTGATAATGCTGGAATATCGTGGTCTATATAGACGTCAGAGTGTACAATCTGTAGTTCACACACACAATCATGATAAGCTGTAACATTTTAAACTCCATAACAATTTTTAAAATGGTAGAGAACTTAGCATGAAAAGAGCAGACAATGGAAACTGCAATTCTAAAGATAAGGTCTGGATCAGACTAATGATAGAATGAAAAGTTGAATGAATATATTTATATTTTTTTCATATGATACATGTATCAATTCTTGACATTTAAGGATATTAAGATTAAGCTCAGTCTGGATTTGAGGTGGAACACTAATCCAATATGAGATACTCTTAGATGTGGAAAAGGACACAAAGTCCTTTCCCTGACAAAGAAGCTATTTTTAAGATGATACCTGCTGGGGAGGGGAAAGTAAATTTGCTTTAATTGAGTGTCACTGGGTATATCAACCACTCTCAAGGGCAGAGCCCATGCCCTGGATGCAGTTGGTGAACACAAAATGAGGATTTGGTTATTCTGCATGGTTTTTTCCCCTCCTTTTGTTATGTATGAGAGAGAGAAAAGATGACAGAGAATGAAGTTGGTTATGTAAGAACATGAAGAAGATCTGGGAAGAGTTGGGGAGGGGATAGAATATGATTCAAAAATATCGTATGTAAAAATTTAATAAGATTAAGGGAAAAAATACCCAGAACACTAGTGATTGATGGAACAGATGGACAAACACACACACACACACACACACACACACACAGATACACACATTCACACAGATAAATGCACAGAGAGAGATATACATGAACATACAAATGAGATCCTGCTATGGAGAGAAGGTGGCCACTAAAAGACACAGACTAAGATTAAAGTCGACAAGACAAGGTTCACCAGGGATTGCCAGAAGACACCAGAATCTGGTAAAGGAGATATGTAATACACTCTCCCTCATAACCTTCCTAAGAACTCAACTATATCAATTTTGGGGTTTAGAGTTAGGGGCTGAAGACTTGAGAAAGAATAAATGTCTGTAGCTTGAAGCAGGTCAAATTTGTAGTGACTTGATACAGAGAGAGAGAGCTAGTTGAAAGAGAGAGCCGAGAGTTGGATTACGTTGGAGATTTTCTAGAATGTCTACGTCATGCACTGACCAGAAGCTAGAAGAAGGAAAAGAGTAGGAATAGACATAGTAGAAGACAACTACAAACAAAAGCTGAAGACAACTGAGACTGCCTTCAGCTTCATGGAAGTCGTGAGAAGCTGTCAAAATCTGGATGCTTCTAGAGTATTTTCCTAGTGGAAACTAGAATTTTCCACGGTGGAAACATAACATTTCTTTCTTAATATTCCACCAAACTGGAGTAATGGTATTACTCCCAACTGAACTATTATTTCCAGAGAATTCAAGGGAAGCTATCAAGAGAATAGCTATTGTACCTTGGGCAGCTCGCTGTTGCAGCCCGGAGCTCTCTCTCTCCCTGCTGCTGAGGCCTGTGGCAGGGCGCATTAGTCAAGAATGAGGAAATGTATAAATGAGATAGTTTATTGTAGGAAAGAGAAGATAGGCCAGTCAAGTAGAGAGATGGAAAGGAGAGGAAGAAGAGGAGAAGAGAAGGATAGAGAGAGAAAAGAGAGGAAGAAAGCAAGAGAGCAAGAAGGCACAAGAAGAGAACAAAGAGCAGGAAAAGAGAGGAAGAAGGCAGGAGAGGAGACAAAGAGCAAGAGAGAGCAGGAGGGCAAGAGAGCAAGACAGGAAGAAAAGAAGCAAGAGACAGAGGCGGGGGCAAACTGCCCCTTTTATTTTGTGAAGCATATCAGTCTTTGGGACGAGGCATGCCTGGCTATGGTCAGTGACTGTGAGTAGGGTCCAGTTGGAATGCTGGGAGCTTGGGGCATTGTCTGCCTGATAGAGCACACATCTCCTACGGGGGCAGCTGTGAGGGTTTGTGACTGAAACAGCAGCCAAAGACTCAGTCAGGAGTTATAGCCGAGCTCCTTCTAACCCCTGCAAGCAGAAACTGTCCACTGAGGCTCCAGAACTCAAGGCCAGTTACTCAACTGAACCTAAGTTGCCTGAACAGACCACTGCCCCACAAATAACTAATTCTAGATATTCCAAATATAATAAGAAATGGAGAATGCTTTGTTAGCGCTAAGTGTCTCAGGATGATCGGAAATGAAAATAAAAAGATGAAGGTAATTAGCATATTGTTCATAAGAGCTCACTGTTGGGGAGGTGTGCTGGATTAAAGAGATATAACCAGGTTTGATCCTTGGATACGGTAACACTAAGTAAAAAAAAAAAAAAAAGCATAAATAGATAAAGTAATATTTGCATTTCACAAGGACAGAGCAGTACAGTGTAGGCAAAAGGAGAAAGTCTACAGCCTTACTTAGAGGGAGGATAGAGGGAGAGCCGGAGTTAAAATCCCTTGATAAGAGCAATATTGGTGAACGGCTAGAGCTAATATTGAGGAGAATGAACTTGGGAAGAAATACAAGGAACTAAATAAGGTAAAGATGACTCTGGTTTTCTGAGTGTGGGGGGACACCCTGAAAATTGTGCAAGTAAAATTTATGATCGTTTAGAAGCAACCATTCATATAAAGTATAATACTGGATTTGGAAGGATGGAATTCAATTAAATTTAGATAATTTTAATTTAGATAAGAAAATAATTCACATCTCAAAATTATGAAAGAACCATACAGCCAGCAATATTTTTTTAAAAAAATTGTTATGATCCAATTGTACTTAAGTGTATATGTATTAAAAGCCAAGGTCATTGAAAACAAGAAATTGGTTCTTTTAACTTTCAGACTAGAGAACAACCTTCATGGAACTGTGGGAAAGGGGATTAAGGAGGGAGTCTGCCTTTGACAAGATTAAGAGGGAACGAAATGTGGTTTCCTTATCTTTGCAATTAGAAGTGTCTATAGACATGGTGTTCTTTAATAAAGTAGATTTATTATACTCAATCTTAAAGCCACATTAACAAAGGAAATACAGTAAATACAGAAGGAAAAGTATTTGTTAAGAAAAGAATGACATAACCTAAACTTCAAATATGTACGTTTTTGTAATATTTGTGGTTTTTTTCAGAGCAACATGCTCAAACTCAGGAAATCTTAACCACTTTTATTTGAATAAGACAAAAATATCTCTATAGAATGATTTGATAGGTTGCCAAATCCAGATTATAAGATCTATCAAATAAAGAGAAAAATATTTGAATGAAAAATTGCATTATTAATAGAAAACTTTCATCTGAGTTTTTCAACTTGCCATCAGACATTTTCTATGTGGTGAGTTTACAGTATTTAATTAAATAACCACATTCTTCTCTTTGAAGTGGTTGATATAGGTTTATTTTTGAAGATATTGTTAGGTTGCTATATATTATGACTTAATTGTAATGGTATTTTAAAATTAGATACTGAAACAAATTTGATGGGCCCAGAATTTTATGCTCAGTTTTTCAATTCATGCTATGAAATAATTTACACATAAAGGTATTATTTAAACTTAGGCCTTGGTTTCAGAAATGACATAAAACAACATTACAGCTAAAAACATGTGAATCCTTTTAGCTATAATGATTGGTAGTTCCAATTATTCTATACTATATCTGTTTATATGAAATTTACTGTCTTTTTAGAGAAAACTTCTCTCATTTTTAATGAGGACAAACTGCTGTCATTAAATTATGCAACAGTTTTACATTAAGCTAAAAATCTCAATTTGTAGCTTCCAGCTATAGTTCTTAATACTTTCTTTGTATAATTCTCCTTAAACAGCTCACCTTTTTACTTTGTATCACACATGTTTAAACACTTAGAGATATGTGAAGACACTAAAAATTATTGCTCACTGATGGAAACAAGATGTATTTGTAAAACTGAATAAAAATGATACTTGAACAAACATAAGAAAATCTGATGTGCAATAGAACTCCAAACTAAATGTATTCAAAATGATCCCTTGCTTTTGTTATTAAGGTTTTATAAGACATGGGGGGATAGTTTAAAAATGATACTTCCAGAGCTGAGAACAAAGGCAGTAGTAATATTCTTCTATCCCAAATGCTGATTTAAGATAGATTATATCAATTAGAGATTTTAACAAAAGCTAACCACTTAATCTTCAGTAACATAATGACCAGGAACAGAAGTCTGTTAAGTTTTGTACTGCTGAAGACATAAACTTGGCAACTATTATCCAATCTTAAGGTAATTACACATTAATAATTAAATATAATAATTACATGTAATTTAATACCCAATCTTCAGTTAACTATTTGTGTAATTTGTTTAATATATATATATATATTATAATATATATATTATATATATATATATATAAGCAACTTGGCATTATTTGTGATTATGTGTGTCTATGTGTGTGTTTCTTTGTGTGTGTGTAGATTCATGTGTACAGAAAGGGCCCATGGGCACCTGTGTATACATAGATATGGAAGCCAGACAGTCAATATCCAGAGTCATTCCTCAGAATCCATCCACTTTGTTTACTGAAACAGAGTCTCCAATTAGCCCAGAACTTGCAGTATATGCAAAATGTACTGGCCACTAAACTCTAAGGATCCTTCCTTCTTCTCCTCCCCAGCACTGAGATTACAAGCATGCACCACGTGATTTAGGCTTTTTATCCATGTACTGGAGAAGCACCTCAGGCCCTTATGTCTCCATGCAAGTACTTTACTGACTGAGCTTTTGTATTAGGTATACAGATACTGGTTTCATATTTAGTACTAATGCTCAAGGTAAACGAAACATGGGGAAGTAACAATTTAGTCCTGTTGGTGAGATATTATTTTGATCTGATGTTGTTTGTGAATGTTTAATCAAAAGTATTCAATTTTTCCTATTACAATATTTATACTGAGAAATATACATCTTTTATCAGAAATGGAAAACCAGTTATTTTTAATACAAAATGATGCATCTGCGTCTACAGGAATATATGAAGATGTCAAGTGAATTATACACTTTGAATACTGAAAAAGTTGAAATAATCTTAGTGATACAGGAATTATAGATTACTCTGAATATATAATTAACTGTATATAATCTGTTTCTTATTAAAAGTTTATAAATAGATTCCCCTGACACCTCTGCTCCTCCCTCCATCAGACCTGTTACAGGTCTGTCTCCCTTCCTCCACCCATTTTTCCTATCCACTGCATTGTCTGGGAACACCAGCGGTTAGTCAAGGTGGAGATCCTCATTCTTCCTATACCACCCTGTCCACCTTCATTGGCTAGTTGGCTCCTGAACCATACAGGCATGCAGACCTACATGTCTGGAACCATACAGCCCAAGGGTGCCTATAAGAGGCCAGCCACACCACGATCATCAGTGTTAACCCCGCTCCCAATACCTACAATAACAGGAACATCCAGGGACCAAAATCATTCAGATGCCTAGGCCCTAGAAAGAACACGGTCAGCAAAAGCCAAGGCAATATGATATCTCCAAAGCACAGCTACCATAGACACAAGCAAATGACAGTAAATCTAATCTTATAAAAGTGATAGAAGCCTTCAAAGAGGAAATAAACAAACTGCTTAAAGAAACATGAAATAAAAGGCAGATAGAGGTCTTTAAAGAGGAAACAAATAAATCTGGTAAAGATATACAGGAAAAGACATTTAAACAGGTGAAGGAAATACATGAAACAGTGTAAGAAAGTGGAAATAGAAGCAATAAGAAATCACCAACTGAGGGGACTCTTGGACCTGGGAAACCTAGGGAAGAGACCAAGAAGACAAGTACAAGCATCAACAGAGTACAGGAGAGAGAAGAGAGATGCTCAGGCATAGAAAATACAATATAAGAAATTGATTCATCATCAAAGAAAATGTTAAATCTAAAAATTTCCTGACACAAAACACCCAGGAAATCTGGGATACCATGAAAAGACCTAACCTAAGAAAAGTAGGAATTGAAGAATCCTAGCTCCAAGGCCCACAAAATATTTTCTATAAAATCATAGAAGAAAATTTTCTCAACCTAAAGAAGAAATGCTTATAAATATACAAGAACAGCAATTATACTGGACCAGAAAGGAAAATCCTCCTATCACATAATAACCAAAACACAAAATCTACAGAACAAAGAAAGAATTAAAAACAGCAAAGGAAAAAGGGCAGATAACACAACACACACACAAAGGCAGACCTATCAGAATTACACATTAATTCAAAACAGAGATTCTAAAAGGTAGAAAGGTCAGGACAGATACCTTGCAACCCCTAAAGAATAACAAATGGCAAACTACGTGACTATGCCAAGTAAAACTCTCAATCACTGTAAATGGAGAAAACAAGATATTTCAAGAAAAATTCAAATTCAAACAATATCTGTCTACAAATCCAGCCCTACAGAAATTACTATATGGAAAACTCCAAAGCAAGAAAGATAACTACATTCAAGAAGACATAGGAAATAAGTAATTCTGTACCAGCAAAAACAAGCAAAGCACACACACTCACACACACACACACACACACACACACATACACACACACACTAACACCACTAATATCAAAATAATAGGAAATAATAATAACTTACTAATACCTCTCAACTCCCCATTAAAAGACACAGGCTAACAGAGTGGATGTAGAAACAGAAACCATCATTCTGCTGCATACAAGAAACATGCCTCACTCAGTAAGAAAGACAGATACTACCTCAGAGTAAAGGGCTGGAAAAAAAAAGTTTTTCAAGCAAAAGGACCCAAGAAGCAAGCTGATATAGCCATTCTAATATCCAATAAAACTAGACTTTAGATTAAAATTCATCCAAAGAGACTTCTCAAAGGACACTTCATACTCATCAGAGGAAAAATCTACCAAAATGATATCTCAGTTCTGAATATCTGTGACCCCCAAACAGGGGCAACCATTTGTTTTGTTTTGTTTTGTTTTGTTTTGTTTTGTTTTCCACTGTTAAAAATATTTTTTAATCAAAACCTGAAATGTTAGCATTTAGGAAATCATTTCCAATAGTCTTACAGTGAACTTTATTATACCTTATGTAAGCATGGAGATGCTTTTTTTCAACTTTGGGACTAAAGAAAAAGGGTAAAAGAGTTCTGATGAAAATCATGAAGATCGAGTCAAATTCTCATGAACTTTGGCAGCGAAAACCATCTGTGTGGACAGATCAGGACAGAGGCTTGCTGCCCACTTCCCCCATCATACGGCCAAACTGCCCCTGAGGCATATATGTCAGGCTTTCCCAAGCCAAAGCATACCATCCAAGGTCTCAGCACAGGGTTTGAATGTGAGTCTTCGACTATCAAGACCTTTTAGTCACTTTCAAGATAGTCAGTCACTAGTCCCTGTCTTAGCAGTAGTCAGGCCACTCTCTCAGAGGTGGCTGTCTCAGTGGGAGGAGGGGAAGTCTATACTGCATGGGGATCAAAGGCCTGGCTGGTGCAATCTCACTGAAGCAGCTGATGCTGACAGGCAATGGCAGGTCTACTGAAAGCTAAGCTGAATGCTAAGGCATGAGGTGAAAGTATGAAGAGCCAGGGCTAATCCATCACCCACCAGTTGCTTTCTGTAGGACTAAAACAGCCAAGATCTGCTTCTAGAGAAGGGAAACACTATGTGGCTTTGTAAGACATACTGGTCACATTTTGGTTTAGTCCTTGATCAGAACTCTAATAGAACTTAAGCCTGGCATGGTGGTGCACACCTTTACTCCCAGCACTTGGGAGGCAGAAGCAGGCAGATCTCTTGAATTCAATGCCAGTCTGGTCTACAGAATGCTTCCAGGATAGCCAGGACTGCATAGTAAGATTCTGGGTTTAAAAAGAAAAAGAAAAAGAAAAAAGATAGAAAAAAATCTAAAACTTAATGTTTTGTACTTATAAAACTGTCATTCATCTTATGAGTTCCTACAGATAAATTATGAAGAAAAATAGACACTACATGTTTATAATGATTTCCCTGGGATCTGCCACTTAGCCTGGGAAAATACACATTAAATTTAATATTTTACTTCAATTCATTCTTTTTCCACCCTGTGGTTTTCTAAGCAACAGGTACTAAGCAAGGTAATATAATTACTGGGTAGTAGAATAAAATTTTTCTTGAGTCATGTTTCCGTGTAAGAACTTCATGAAGGAGTATCTGTCATTAACTAGCTATGGTGTAACACACCTGTAATTCCAACACTCAAGGAGGATGAGGCAGGAGGAAACTCAAGGTCAAGTCAACCCGGACTATATATGAGACCCTATCTCAAAAACTTGAAGAAAAAAATTTTAAAGAGAAAAATGTGTGGTGTATCTTGTTATATTATAAATAGAAGAAAACTGGAAATCTGGGTTTATTTTGTGATATGTATGTATGTTCTAGGATTAAAACTGAAGCTTTATACCTACTAAGTAAGCATGCCCCGGGTTTGATTTTGTAACTACAGTGGTTTGCAACTGTTTCCTTAATAGATATTGCAGAAGTAGGTCCAACATCAGTCCATATGTAGCCCTTCTCTGGCCAGGTGGAAACCGTGAGAAATGGTGAGGACCTTGACTTGAAATACTCAGAAGACACGTGGCAGACAAATTTCAGGTACTCCATTTTCCTTGGAGGATCTTCCTCTGGCCCTATTATATATCATGCAGGATCAAATTGGTCTCTGGGACTAGCAAGGGTAGGGATGAGCCACGTCAGTGCAGCACTCTTCTCACAATACTGGTCCTGAATAAAGCCCCCGATCTGAGCATAGTTAGGCTTCCCATCTTGCTCATCAATCACAGAACCAACATCACCAATTTGGTAATATACTCCTTGTAGAAGATGGACTGTGCAGTGACTGTGGTAGAAACAGATTCACAAGCTTTGAAAGGGTTTTTAACTTAAAAATATGTCTACTCCTTTTTCATTTCGTGGAAACTTTCTTTTCACACACTGACTGAAATCACAACTGACTGAAATCCCCAGGAGACAAACTCCCTTTGGAGTCATAATGTCTCTTGTCCATGATCAGGTTTTAACCCTGATACTGTAGACCTACTGGGGTAGACAAGTGCATACAATACACTATGGATTAAAGATGGACTTCAACAACAGCAGAAATACCAGAAAGCCCACACACTCATGGAAATTAAACAATTCTCTACTCAATGATCTCAGGGTCAGGAAAGAAAGAAAGAAAGAAATTAAGGTCTTTCTACAAGTCACTAATGAAGGCACAACATAACCAAATTTACAGGACACAATGAAAGCAGTGCTAAGAGCAAAGTTCAAAGCACTAAGTGCCTCCATAGAGAAATTAGAAAGGTTTCATACCAACAATTTAAAAGTACACCTGAAACCTCCAGAACAAAAGAAGCAAGCACACCAAAGAAAAGGAGAAGCCAGGAAATCATCAAAATTACAGCTGAGATAAATCAGTTAGACACAAAGTAAACAATAAAGAATCAAGAACTGGCTCTTGGAGAAATTCAACAAGATAGGCAAACTCTTAGCCAAACTAAAGAAAGGACAGAGAGATAGTATCCAAGGAAAATTAGAAATGGAAAGGGAGATATAACAACAGATACTGAAGAAATTCAAAGAATCATTAAGTCTGACTTCAAAACGTGTACTTCACAAAATTGGAAAATCTTAAGGTAATGGCAAACTTTATAGGCAGAAACCACTTATCAAAGCTTAATCAAGATCACGTAAGTGGTTTAAACAGCGTTGTCACCCCTCAAGGTATATAAGCAGTCATTAAAAGTCTCCCAAACAAAAAGGCCAGGCTCTAGATGGTTTAATTGCTGAATTATACCAGACTTTCAAAGAGATAATACCAACACTCCTCTAAACATTCCACAAAAGACAAACAGAAGGAACTCTTCCAACTTCATTCTACAAGGCCACAGTCACCCTGATGCTGAACCAGACAGAGTGAAAAAGAAACAGAACTTCAGACCGATTGCTGTCATGAACTCTGATGCAAAAAATGCTCAATAAAAATTTGAGGGTGAGGAGCGGGAGTGGGTGGATGGGTAGAGGAACACCCTTATAGAAGCAGGGGGGACAGGGGATGGGATTGGGGGCTTTAGGAGGAGACTGGGAAATGGGATAACATTTGAAATGTAAATAAAGAAAATATACAATTAAAAAAAAACAAAACACTCAAAAACAGAATCCAGGAATGTATCACAAACATCATATATCATGATCAAGTAGACTTCAACCCAGGAATTGCAGGGATGGTTCAATATACAGAAATCCATCAATGTAACCCACTATATAAACAAACTCAAAGGAAAAAAAATTACATGATCATTTCATTACATGTTGAAAAAGCCTAAAACAAAATCTAACACCTCTTTACGGTAAAAGTATTGGAGAGATCAGGAAGACAAGGGACATACCTAAACCTAATCAAAGCAATATACACAAAGTCAATAGCCAGTATCAAGCTAAATTGAAAGAAACTTAAAACAATTCCACTAAAATCAGGGATGAAGCAAGGCTTCATCCTACTTGAAATCCTAGCCAGAACAATAAGACAACTGAATGAGATCAAGGTGATAGAAATTGTAAAGGAAGAAGATGATTTATCTCTATTTGCTGACGATATAATAGTATACATAAAAAACTGCAAAAATTCTACCAGAGAACTCCTACAGCAAATAAACAGTTTCAGGAAAGTGTCTGGATACAAAATTAAGTAAAAGAAATCAATATGTCTCTTTCATACAAATAATAAACTGGCCTAGGGAAACAATACCCTTTACAATAAACACAAATAATATAAAATAACTTGGTGTAACCCTAACCAGAAAAGTGAAATATCTGTATGACAAGAACTTCAAGTTCCCAAAGAATGAAATTAAAAAAGAAATCAGAAGATGGAAAGTCCTCCCGTGCTCATGAATAAGTAGGATTAATATGATAAAAATGGACAGAACAGAACATTCAGATTCATTTTGTCAGGGTTTGTATTCCTTCACAAAACACCATGACCAAGAAGCAAGTTGGGGAGGAAAGGGATTATTCAGCTTACTTCCATATTGCTGTTCATCACCAAAGGAAGTCAGGACTGGAACTCACACAGGGCAGGAAGCAGGAGCTGATGCAGAGGCCATGGAGGGATGTTACCTACTGGCTTGCTTATCCTGTCTTGCTCAGCTGGCTTTCTTAGAGAACCCAGGACCATCAGCCCAGGGATGACACCACCCACAATAGGCTGGGCCCTCCCATCTTTATCACTAATTGAGAAAATGCCTTATAGCTCAATCTCATGGAGGCGTTTCCTCAAGGGAGGCTCCTTTCTGTGTGATAACTCCAGCTTGTGTCAAGTTGACACAGAAAACCAGCCAGTACACTCAAGATAGCCAAAAGAATCCTGAGCAATAAAAGAACTTTGGGAGGTATCACTATCAATGAACTCAAGCTGTACTATAAAGCAGCTGATAAAATGATAAAAAACTGCACAGTGTTAGTACAGAAACAGTCATGTTGACCAATGGAATTGAATGAAAGACCGAGAACCAAACCTTACAATGGATAAGTGAAATCATGTTCAACAAATCGTGCTGGTCTATTTGGTTTTCTACATGGAAAGGATGAAAATAGATCCAGATCTATCACCCTGCAAAAACTCAAGCCCAAGTTGATCAAGGACCTCATCACAAGTCCTGATACACTAAATCTCATAGAAGAGAAAGTGGGAAATACTCTTGAACACATTGTTAAAAGACACAATTTCCTCAATGGAATACCAAAGGCTAAGGTTCTAAGATCAAAAATTGATAAATGGGACCTCATGAAACTAAAAACTTCTGTAAGGGGAAGGACTCAGACAATAGGGCAAAATGGGAGCCTACAGACTGGGAACATATGTTCACCAACCCTACATGTGACAGAGGGCTAAAATTCAAAATTTATAAACAAAACTCAAGAAGTTAAACAGCAACATCCCAAATAACCCAATTAAAAAATGGCACACAGAGCTAAAAATAGAATTCTCAACAGAAGAATTTCGAATAGCCAAGAAACGCTTAAATAAATGTTCAAAGTCCTTAGTCGTCAGGGAAATGCAAATCAAAACAACTCTGAGATTCCATCTTACACCTGTCAGATTGGGTAAGATCAAAAACTCAAGTGATAGCGCATGCTGGTCAGGATGTCTAGCAAGGGGAAAACTCTATTTTTGGTAGTAGTGCAAAATTGTACAGCCACTTTGGGAATCAATTTGTGATTTCCCAGAAAACTCAGAGAGGTCTACCTCAAGACCCAGCTATACTACTTCTGGGCATATACCCAACTTATGCTTCACAATCGCACAAAGACACCTGCTGAACTATGTTCATAGCAGCTTTAATCATAAAACCCAGAAACTGGAAACAACCTAGTTGTCCCTCAACTGAAGAATGGATAAAACAACAACAAAAAAATGTGAGAAATTAAGACAAAGACATCATGGATTTTATAGACAAATGGATAGATCTTGAGAGTATCATTCTGAATTAGGTGACACAGTCCCTAAAGGACATGCATGGTATGTCCTTACAAGTGGTGCTCACTTCTAAGTGGATATTAACCAAAAATACAGGATGCCCATATTACACCCCAAAGACCAAAGGGAACTGAACATAAAGAAAGGCACAAGAAAATATGCTTGAGCCTTCCTTGAAAGGCAGATGGAGGTAGGGAACTGCGGGTGAGAAGGGAATAGGAGAGGAATTGAGGTAGGTTATGGGTTAGGTGTAGGGAGGGACAGGGGGATGGTTGGATAGTCTTAGAATGAATAGAATTCTGCAACCCACTGGGGCCTCGGGGATGGAGAGGGCATCTCCAGGGAAAGATGGAGACCTGAGATAGGGGAAGTACCCAAGATTTAATGGGGATGTGCTTAGCTGTGACTTCAAATTGTGGATATGAAGCCTTAGGAAGCTGCCTCCTGTGGCTAAGCAGAAATCCTGTTGACATGATAGGGACATCTATCCACCCACAAAACTCTCTACACTGTCTAAAAGAAATGCAGGAATTGAGGATGGAGCAGAGACTGAGTGAAATGACCAACAAATAACTGTCCCAATTTGAGATCCACCCCATGTTCAAACACTAGTCACCAACACTGTTAAGGATGCTCTATCATGCTTGCAGATAGGAGACATGGTTGTCATTTGAGAGGCCCCACATGACTCAGACAAAGGCATACACCCTCAACCAAACAGTGCACGGAGCTTGAATATACTTATGGAAAAAATGGGAGGAACTGTAGCCCCTAAGGTGATAAGCACTCCACAGGAAAACCACAACAGAATCAATTAACCTGGACCCTTAGGTCTCTAAGATCCTGAACCACTAACCAAAGAACATACATGGTCTAGACCTAGGCTTCCCGGTACATATGTAACACATGTGCACCTTGGTCTTCATGGCTCTGAGCTGTTTCACTTCAAGGTATCTGTGGTTCCTGAAGTCAGTTTTTGTGTATTTGTTGAAGAACTTCAGATTTATGTCAATGAAGTCCCATTTTTTTTCAGGACATGGCACTAATTGTTGTTGCAATATACAGTGCTAGGGGATTCAATTTATATAACATTTATATTCTAACTGTATAACACCCAACCAGTAAGAACATTCCAGAATTATACTGGACAAAAAACTACACACCCAGCAAATGTGAACTTTTGGTTCTGCAAATAACCTAGAAGAGAAGGAGTGGTCTGTTTGCACTGGGATAGAAGGCAAAGGATTTCTTCACATTCCTCTAATTAAATAGTTCTCATGTGCCCTAAACAATAAAAAGACATGCATTTAGAAATCTCCATGCTGAATTAGTCAACTGATAGTCCATGAATGCTACCCTGAAGCCTATATTTCTCTGAATTTCTATTCATACACTAGCATGCATGTAGAGTAAGCAGATATTTCATCTATCACCCATAATTTACATCCTTTATTTATATTATTAATTTTGAAATTCTAATATCAATGCATTGGCACTTACATTGAATTTATTTTGTTACATTTTAGGTTAGACATTTTACAGCAAGCGTTGTACTAAAAGTGTTCTTAAAGTAAGTTAGAGGAGATTGGATATTTTTTTCTCAATTGTGAATTTCAACAAGCTAGCCATTATTGCCTCCTGGCAGTTGAATAAGATGTCCAATTGTCAAAAAAGATCACGTCATTCAAGACAGGTACTGCTTGTCTTGCAGATAAAAATAGAACAACTGTAAAATATTAAAGTAGTAATAAAGTAAAGCCTGTGTTGCAAAGTCCTTGGTATATGCACACTATCTGTCAAGGTTATTTTAAGTGCTCCCCTTAATGACACTTTAACACACTTATAGATTGGCCTTACACCTAAAACCTCAATAGAATCTCACGAGTCTAACTCTTCCCATGACCTGCCATTCCCTTAAAATATCTATAGTGGTATCACATGTGTTTTCTCACCCTGAGCGGGTTTAATTTCTCTGCTATCTACCATCTGCAATGAAACTTGTCAATTTGGCAGGCAAGAGAGACAGTAATTCCCACGCCGCCTTCTTGTCCACTAGGCCAGTATTTTAACAGGGCGCATTATGCACAGTATGGGAAACAGGCATACAGAGACATTGATATGTAGTTCTCATGTAAGACTAAAATCATTACAAGACCCCAGTGCTTTCCAGAAAGAAAGCTCTTGAAAATATGGCTAACACATGTGAAATGCTCTCATGTTCAGTCTGTTGTATGCAGCTGAACGAGTGTGAAGATGGAGTGAAGGTAACACGCAACCATCAATCATGTCTATAATGTAGCTTGACTTACAAGTCTGCAGTAACCAGAGGACTAGAATCCAGATGTATGCCAGCTCAGAAAAGCAGTCATTACTCTGTCTAATGTTAACTGGGAATATAGGATAAATTAAT
Organism: Mastomys coucha; assembly: GCF_008632895.1. Lineage (NCBI taxonomy): Eukaryota > Metazoa > Chordata > Mammalia > Rodentia > Muridae > Mastomys > Mastomys coucha. Next base: position 18,208,202 of record NW_022196899.1, read on the forward strand.
ACTTAAAATTCTCTAGATGCACCTTCAAACAAGTGGAGTTTTGTCTTACTACTTCCGTTTATTTGTTCAGAGGTTGAATAAGATTTTACCTACTCTGCTTAAATATTCCTGCCAAACAAGAAGCCTTGAAGAAATATATTAAATGTTGCTCACCTACATTCCAAGAATCAGCACCCACTATGCAGTAGACTACCCTACTTCCTTCTAAAAGTACACGTTTATATAATGCCAAATTCCCCTGACTACTTCCTGTTGAAATCACAAAGGTGACAAAGGTCCACTGTTTTATAAATACACGCACACACACACACACACACACAGCTCCACTGGAGGGAGGAAGCTATTCTATGGTTGAGAAACAAGCTTTGAGGACAGGTAGATGTTGAAGACTGAAACAAAAATAAAGTATAAATATTTTGCTTTGTAATGTAATGCTCTGTAAAAACGTGCCTGGAACATGTCTTTACATAGACTATACTATATCTGTGATGGGTGTAGAAGTTCCAGCACGTGTAGAATGACAACCCCCAAAGTAAGACATGGTTGGTAGTTGGAGGCTTGCAGTCTTAGTACCCACAGGCTACAGCAGAAGAATTTCATGTTTGAAGTGAGCCTTAGCTACTTAGAAAATTCTTTCTCAAACCCCAACCCTGAAAAAACTGGACATGTGTCTTCTTCCTTGTCTCTTTATTTCCTGGCTGTTACCAAGTAACAAATTACCGCCAATTTCATTCCCTTCAGGATGACCTTCTTCATTACAGATCTAAAACCAATGAAACTAATCAAGATCACCACACCTCCAAGCTGAAATAAATCAGGATAAATTGATTATTACAAGTATTCTGTCAAAGGAATGAGTACTAATTGACTCTATAAGCAAATTCATTTGGTAACATACACACACACACACACACACACACACACATGTGCGCGTACTCGCATTATATATATATAAATGTATATATATGTACATATATATATATATAATGCCAACTATATATATATGTGTGTATATACATACACAATGCCAACTGAAGGATTCTATACATAATGACGAGGGACATGATTATATGTAAAACAGACATGGGCTTGAGTTTTGATTCTGACTATATAGCGCCTATAGTACCTAACAGAGCCTTTGATGAAAGGGAGAATAAATGATCATTATCAAACAGTAGGTTTGACTGTTGAATCTGGTCAGATAGTCTACTGTTTATAGTGAGGTTAATAGAACTTCAGCTAAAGCTAGCTATGTTTATTGTCATTCATAATCTTAACCATTATTACAAGAGGAGAGAGTCTGTTTAACCCTAACAAAAAATAAGATGCTGGTCTCACAATGTATGCTATTTAATTATTTCTATGCTAAAATAGTAAAGGTAATAAAACATTATTTAAAACAAGATACATGTTTCTTTTGTTTGTTTGTTTTTAATGGAACTGTGGATTGGACCTGGGATTTTGTTCATGTTATGGAAATAAGGTACTATGTAACAATGTTCCATCTCTTGCTGAATATTTCATGTTGAGACAAATACTCACTAAGTTTCTGCCATGAATTCACTGTGTCGCTCAGGCAGCCCTTGAACTCTGTTTCTCCTGTCTCATCTTCCAGGATAATTAGAACCACTAGTGTATGCCACTAGGCCTGTCAAGGTAAAATGTTTCTTAAGTCCAATGTGTGTCTAGTTTTCTGCAGGAAAATGTTCAGACATTATTTTCAAGCCATCAAGCATTTCAGCTGCTCAAATACAGCAACCAAGTGTTTATTGCGCGCACTCTGTCTTTGATACCTTTGGAATTCTTCATTTTCAGCCTTTGTGCAAATTCTCCCTGGCAAGAAAGAAAACACTTTCTGACACAAGATCCTGAAGATCAATAGCTATTTCCCAAAGTTTATGGTATAATTAAAATGGGGAGCAGGAATAATTTTCTCTTCAAACCCTAAGGCAAAGCCTAGAATTATTGACTTAGTCAATGTTATGTGGTGGAACATTTTTTATTATGTTTATGGATAATATAAGTAAGTTTAAGTCCTTTCCATGTAATTTGTTAAGTTAGAAACACTAAAGAGGAAATACCCTTTACATCAGCAAAGCCTCTATTGTCTAAAAACCTCTTTAAGGTGTATTTTATAGAGATAAATCTGCACTCTTTAATAATCATGTGTGGTCACCTAAAATTCAAAGTGAAGGTTAATGGTCAAAATATTCTTGAATTTAGTGGAACCCATTTACTTCAAACTACTTCTGCAGGGCTTTATCACCTCTAATAAAAATGCCAGAACTGTATGTATGATGGAAATATCATTACAAGGTGAGTAGAGGTAGGAAAAGAAGAATCAGGATGAGTTCTTATAGACAGTCTACACACAGGAATGTAAGTGCTGCTATAAGGATCCATGAGAAAGCAGATATATCACCTATAAAACAAACTATTCTAAAACCTTATTCTTTCCAGTAGTAAGATTCAATACTTGCTAGTTTTCACATGTGCATAAATGGCAAATATTTGTAATACTTTACTAGACAGTTCTGTTTTTCTTTACTCCTCATCATTTAAAATGGTATACCAGGAAACTTTGACTATCAAGGGGCAAATATACATAGAGCTTAATTGAATTGTAGCTCATTATATTAGTGATTCTTGATGGTATTTTTTTTTAGTTTCATATTATGTTTTATTATTAAATCTACAGATTACAATTTAATTTCTGCTTGTCTTTTCTGTAAAATATACAAATTTTGCATTGCTGAAATCCAGTATTTATTATTTTCTCCCTCTAGGAAAGAAAATCTTCATCCTCAATAAGAAAAGGGAAGAACATGAACAATTTGCAGAAAAAGCAAGAATATATTACTTGCAGAAAAGAGGTAAAGTGCATGAGAGCTAACCTGTGGTGCTGAGTACACCCAGAATAAAAACCTAGATAATCAACGGCAAACTCTGAAAACTGGGTGTTTCCTCAGCTGTCTCCGCTTCTTATCTGTCATCATAGGAGATGACCTGCAATAAATGCAATGCAGTGTAGAGTAACAATCAAGAGGGTATAATGGCAGCATGTGGGGCAGTGGTCTGTTCATGCGACCTAGGCCCAGTCGAGTAATAGGCCTAGAACCCTGAAGTACCCAGCGGGCAATTTCTCTTCACGAGGGACGGTAGGTGTTCGGCCAAACTCTGAGTCTTTGGCCCCTGTTTTAGCCACAGCCTCTCACAGCTGCCCCCGCAGGAGATGTGTGCTCTAGCAGGTAGACGATGCCCCAAGTTCCTAGGATTCTAGCTGGGCCCTACCTCCAGTCATCTGACCAAGGCCAGACATGCCACAGAACGCCACGCCCCACCCAACATAAGGGGCTGTTCGCCCCCTCCCCTCTCTCTTGGTCTTTGGCCCTTCTCTTGCCCTCTTTCCCTTACCTTTTTCCCCTGTCTCTTGTTCTTTGTTCTCTCTTGCTTTCCCCTCTTGCTCTGTTGCTTTCTCTCTCTCCTTTCTCTCTCTCTTGTTCCATCTCATCTCCTTCCTCTCCTTTATTTCTCGCTACATGACTGGCCTATTTTCTCATTCCCATAATAAAATGTCTCATTCATACATTGCCCTCACTCAGCGGCATAGAGCTCTAGGCAGCAGGAGAGAGACACAGACCCCATAGCAGCACGGTAGACGCCAAAGAAGATTTGGTTACGGAAGTTCTGAAGCCTCCTTGACACATCGGGCTCTGTGGATAGGTATGACTTCATGATCACAGTAGGTTTTGTGGAAGGTGGCCGTAAAGAATGGAAACTAGTCAGGCACCTAGTTCAGTCTAAAATACCCAAGATTGTAAAGTCGATCATCAATGGGAGGAGAGGCCCTTGGCCTCGTGAAGATTCTGTGCCCCAGTGTAGGAGAATGCCAGGGCCAATTAAGTGGGAGAAGGTAGGGTGGCAGGCATGGGGAAGTGGGAAGGAACAGGGGTTTGTTCTTGTTGTTTTTGTTTGTTTCTTTGATTTTTGGAGGGGAGACTGGGAAAGGAGAAACTGTATGACATGTAAATAACTAATAAAAATAAATTAAATAAATAAATAAAATACCCTAGAGATGATATTTCAGAACACACATTAGTTCAGAAGATAAAAGTGGTTACAATTACAGGATAGTGCTCAAGCAGGCTATAAGAAGTGAAATTAAAGCCATGTGAGCCATCTTGGACATCATTGCTGTCATTGCCACTGTAATCTGTGGCAGGCTGTCCTGGTGACAGACTTTTGTAAAACTGAAAAGTATGATGTGGTGAGTCTCCTGGCCCTCCCTGGAGCCCAGTGCCACATTACCTACCTTTCTTCAGCACCATCTATCTCCTCAGCTCATCTGCTCCCTGTGAGAGATCCCACTTCATACTGTATGCCTCTTCCCCATCTGCATTGTACTTGGGCATTCCAGCCCACTAGTTTAGAAGTTGGGGTGTTAGAATAAAGATTAAAAAGGATACCCAGTTGCTCTTTCTGGTATGTAGAGGTGTGTCATTAGCACTGAAGCTCTCAGACATGACCCATGAAAGCTAATCCATCAGAACCTGGGCAAGATCAAGAGATTAGTGTGAGTGATTCACAGGGTGTGAAAGGACATGAGGATCATCAATACCCTTCTCTATTTTGAGCGGAGCATAGCCTACAATCTTTCCATTCTTATCCCCAGCAATGAAGGATTTATGGGGCCAATAAAAGCCATGATGGCAATAGTTCTTCATCTCCTGGCTTTCAGGAATCTAAGGGGGTTGCCACGTGCGTACTCATCGGGCCACCCGGCCAGTCATGGCAAATGCTCTTGTTGATAGCTTGTTAGACTGTGGAGCATGAACAAGGATGTCACACCCAGCCAAGCAACACTGATGCTGTTTGCTGAAAGCTGAGATCTCAAAACAGAGCTCATTTAGGATCGGGAAGATCTCCATCTTCTGTTTATTTTCAACAGCGATGTACAGAAACACACCCATCTCCATGCCAAGGGCTCTCAGTCATGTCTGAAAGGAATGACAACGATGTGGTCCTCCTCCAAGAACAGCTAGCTCCACCTGCCAGTCATTGTGCAAGTGAGAGAGCATACAGGACAACTTGATCAAGCCTGCATGGATTTGCTCTGCCAATATCTGTGTGTCCATGTATCCCAGTCGCCTGTTCCTATCAACAGCACCTCCATTGCAGCTTAGTTATGTCCTATTGTACCATTTTTTCATTACTGATGAGCAAATAAAAGAATAATACAAATTTTATATTAGTTAAGAGTTGCAGAAAAAAATCTTATAATCTGTGAATGATTAAATATTGATGGAATCATATTTTTCTTCGTTCAGACAATGCTGAATGAAGGGAAGTGGCCCTTGCCATCCCAAATATCATAGATCTCTCAATATCACTGTATGTGGATAGTGTGTGTGATTGCTTTTACAATGTTTCACAAATTGTCAAGTTACTGTGTAAAACTTTATTACCAGTAAAGACCAGAGAATCTAACGTTTTCCCAGAGACAGATGAATTTGTAGAAATGTATTTTCTCTTTTTGTTAAGTGCCAGAATACTAATATCTAGGTCTACAGGTAGAGAAAGCAATAGCAGACATATATGTAAGAATGCACATCTCTATGGAAAATAGTGTTAATTTTGTTCTCACTGCTATCTCACATTCAATGCCTCTACCTATTGGCTCCTTCATCACAGTTGCCTCTGACCAATCCTCTCAATAATCTCTCACAGCAGCAACACCTCAGAGAGCCCCACCAAGACTCTCAGGTTGGATGAACTCATTCACTATTAGGATACAAGCCATTAGACAGGAGGTCTTCCTTCCACTTTTCTCTGTAATTTGGTAAATCTGGTATTCCACCCACCTTCCTTGTCGTTAGTGTTGTGCTGGTGCTGTGACTCAGTGTCAGTACTATCTACATAATTGGGTGTTATAACCAAAACCAAGTTAAAATCCAAGCAGTGGAACGCTACCGTACAATTCAGGTCTTTTTCTGATTTGGAGATACTCCTTCTGCTTATGTTCTAAGTAGTTCTTGGGTGTTGTTAAAGATAATTCATTATATTTAAGCATGAAGGTCAAGAAAGAGAGGCATTCAGAAAGAAAGGCATATTCCAGAGCGAGAGTGGAGTTTTCAAAGAGTGTTCCCCTTTGACTCTGTCCTTGATTCTGTCCCTCCCTGAAATTCAGTTTTCTCAAAATATATCTACTTCATAAAACTCTTTTTGATAAATCTGCCTTCTTTGTTTCCCATTCTCTGGCCTTTGTTCCCAGGGCTCTATTATATGATCTCTAAGTGCCTTACAGTTGCTCTCTGTAGACTCATCTTCTTCAGCAGCCATGTTGGCAAGTCTTCCCCATGTCATGACTTAATTCCACAACTGGATCACTCAGCTGCCACCAAATCAAGTCATACACCATTTAAAGTTTTGTCTGTTAATATACAACCCACTATGCATTACCCTGAGAAATCTGACACAGGTTCTTTTTGTTTGTTTGCTTGTTTCTCTTCTGACCCCATCTTATGTTTCATTTTAGCTCAAACCTTGGATATAAACTGCCATCACATCTTTGTACCCTAAAGTCAATGTATGTATAACCACTCCTGTCAACAGTACCATCTACCACACATGTATTACAAATGACCAATGCTTTTCATTTATCCTACATCTTGACTCATCTTCACAACTTAAATCACATCTTTTCATTGGGGCATACTTTATCAAGTAAATGGTCTTATTTGAAGCACTCCCCCTCCAAGTTTCTCTTCTCTAAAGTGCACTTCTGTCCTCTAGTCTCCAAATCAGTTAAAAACACCATTTTCTCTTGTGCAAACCAGACACTTAAGAATTCACAGTAGTTTTTCTGATTCAATACATGTAAGTTATCATCTGATTTCACCTTTCTTCCAAATATCTTCAGATTCCATAATTATGACAGGATTCAGCTTTTTATTACTATGAGATGCTGAAGACAAATTGAAAATTAAAACAATGAAGGGGAGGCTTGTTCTGATGACAGTGGACTACGATTAACTATGTCCCAAGTTAACTGAAAATTGTTCATCGTCATAATTCCCCAGTGAGAAATACCCGCTTATATAGAATATAAATAATAATATAAAATTGTTTTCCAGAGAACAAATGATTTGTTAGAAGTCAGGACCATGGCAATAACATGTACAATAGATCATAATAAAGCTATTTAATAAAGTTTAAATGCACCACAGTTATCAGTAATGTACTATAGTTAGAGGTAAACATATCATATTTTCCCCTCCAAATAATCTAATCTACCTTGTACACCTCTTATAGATCTCCTATTAGCTGTAAAACAACCACCACCACCACCAGCAGCAGCTCAGCTTCCTATTTGTGCATTTGAAGACTTTTAAAAGAGCCATACCTGGCCACATTTGCTTATCTACCAGTTTGTCTATGGGCCATGTGCTCCTCTCTGTTTCATTCATTTATCTTCTTTTTCCCAGTAATAATGTCTGCTCACCCTGTAACCCTAGCTGTGTCCACTGCAGAGGAGAAGTACCATGAATGGGGAGGAATAGATTCTCCAATTTTGAATTCAAATGACTACTTCAAATTCCCTAGAATAACAACATGCTACACCCATGTCCTCATCTTCTCAAAAGGGCTCTTTCAATTTTAGGACAGTGCTTACTGCTCAATAGCATTTTAGTTAAGACTTACATTTTTATTGATCGTAATAAGTGCTGCTACTTTATGCTCAACTAATTTTCATGTTTGAATAAATGTAAATCACAGAACTAACACTATGAATTTTATGTTTGCCTCTCTCCAAGCATATTGGATGGATGCTTGTTAAAAACTCGACACTGTATATGGTTTTAGGCAAGAGAAGTACTATAATAAACATGCCAGCTATGGTCTTTCATCACAAGAGAAAAGTTTAATAATAGAAAAATATACAATGAACATATTTACATGAAAAGACAAATGCTGACTTTGAAACTTAAAGAAATAATATCACACAGTGAGCCGCCAGAGCCTGGCTGCTTTTGCTGAGACTCCTTGTCAATGCATCCCTGAGACACCACCTGGTAACTGAATGGCAATAAACAAAAGCAGAAGGTTCTGAACGAGCAGCCAGGACATACAGATCACAGCATGGAATCAGCTAGTTTGCTGCTTTATTTGAAGAAGAGAGAGACTAAGACAGCTGTGAGACTCATACAAGCTTTGTACATTTAATTTCTGTCCTAAGGGGCATACCAACTAGCTCTTTCAACTATTTATGAGATTGTACTATTATACTGATGCCTATTTCATAAAGAGAACATACTTTTCTAAAAATCTTCTTGTGACCTACAACTCAGCATTACTACAGGTTGTCACTAAATTATTTCAGAGTACTTGAATAAATGGAATTTATCAGGTATTAAATTTTAGAGATACAAACAATCTTTTAGGTTTTCAGACACTCATATGTGAGATTTTCCCACAGACATGTATGGGTAAAATAAGAAAACTCTGCAGGATACAAGTTTAATCTTCAGGGAGTGAAAATTGTATTAGCTTCCTATTAATTTTTCTTCCTTTAATACAAAATTCCTATTTCCCGTATGGAATATAAAAATGTAGAGGATGCAGTACTTCCTTACTACATCTGAAGGTTCTGGCCAATGCCCTGCAAGCCGATGCCAGTCAGTGTTCTGCTCTGTCTGCCCTCCAGACACATCATCAGCGGACTTACAATCCAATTGGAACTCCAAGAGAAAGACACTTCTAAAGCTGTACTACGATTGTAATATTTAACTAGTAGGTTTTTTTTTTTAACATTCTAAAAGTTTGAGAAAAATGAAGTGTTAAATCATTCAAATACTTATATCTTCCAATATCTTCTCTTCGGTGCCTAATATCAAATCTGGGTTTTTATTCATACTGCTAACTAGTTTGATTCGGAGTCACACTCCAAACCCAAGTCTGTTTTTCCCATTTATTCTTTTGATTGGTTTTACTTTCTTATTGCCAGATTTACAATATATTTGAAGATTATCTGAATTTCTTTCTGATAAATATATGTGAGGAACATTTACCGTGCTTCGGAACTCAAAACAAAACTATCTAGTTCAAGGTTCTAATATGAATTACATCGTCTTTTTCTCTTACTTTAGAACTACTTTCGTTACTCTCAGTGTTGTCTAACAAATGCCTCTCTGTAGGCAAGCCTTCTCCTGCCATTTATTGACATTATTCTATGTCCTATCACCCTTTGTGACCAAAAAACTGTGGTCCTCTGGAATTCCTAGTATATCCCCTATCATATCAACACAAGACATATTGAAAACAATTTTAGGTCCCTGCCTGGAAGCTTGAACTGAAACTTGTGAACTATGCCATATTTGTTTGGGTCTTTCTAATAAGTATTTTATATACGGATCTAGCATGTGATATTGTAGCACACAATTACTCCCCCACTGGTCTACATTGCCAAGTCCACAGTTCTGTTTTCTTACTTGGAAACTATAATGAAATAAGTGGGTGTTGTTTTCCATCTTCTTCGTTTGCAAAGAGTGGAAAAGAGCTAAATTCATGCACTCACTCCCACGTGCCAGCACACACACATACATACACACATATACATATGCACATACATATACACACACATATGCACATGTATTTATGTATGTATGTATGTATGTTTCCTTCTCAGAACTTTTGGTCAAAATTTTTTCTCTCTTTGGCCATTAATTCCAATGTTAAAATTCTAGATGTAATTAAAACCACTGTTTCCAACATCAAATTACTCTATTGATCTACAGCTTCTTAGATAACTGCCTGTGGGATGAAATATCAAATATGAAGACAGAAAGTAGGTTTCATCTCCATGATAAACGCATTCCTCCTGTCGCCAAGAAATGTGGATATGAGAAAGGATTTTTCCAGAATTATAAGTACTTATTGGAAGATAAGACTTGTCTGTGCTTGCATTAAAGATCTACAAACAAAGGAAATAAACTTCAGTAGTACCGCAGGCTCCTTGGTATCTCATGTTCTATTTTCAAGGAACTCATTTTCTTTAAGGAAAACAAAACAGCCAGATAGCTAGACCCCAAGAGCTTAATCATGTCACAGATCCTAAGTCATGCAGTATAGTTGACTGAGTTATTTAATATTTAATACACATGTATTCCTATTCATTAAATTCATTACTAATTACATTTTTTTCTTTTGGAAGTTTTTAACAGGTAAGACTTTATTTATGTTCTTTAAAGTACATTCATTTGCTCTGGGTGTAGTAGAGCTTGAACCCCACTGATCAGAGGTATAGAGGAGAGGGGTTGCCTGTTTTTCAATGTAATTTACTAAAGCATTTATGAAAGGAAGTTCTAAAGCATTTAACTGTGGGGATAGTTAAACATATCTATCAGCAGAGCAACCAAACAGCCATGTCAAATATAAGTGTTTACACATTCTGTTCCTCAAGAGAGATTAAAAGCTCAAGGATCAAGTGAAGCCCCATGCTCTTTTATGTTTTCATCCACAATGTTTTCTTTGTAAACCTGTCAGTTCCTGTTTTTCCCTTCACTTGTAAACCAGGTGTAATACTTTCTAATAATAAGCCAAGAACACGCTTAGTTAATAATCCTTCCAAAATTAACTGTGATAAAAAATGAAGGTTGGCTCACTGTCCTACCCAATTATCTAAATATGTTTAAACTCCTTCCAAAATCCAGAGAAATAGAACAGAATGCAATAATTATAAGGTGTTTATACACATATAATCATCAGCTTAATGCTGTGTCTTTTGTTCCACTCCTGAAAGGAAAGGGAAGCAGATTCAAAGACAAAGAAACCCTTTAAACACATGAAAATATTTTAATTGCATTATTATTGATAATAATTTCAAATGATCACAACCTCGTATATTTATGTTGCACCTTTTCTTTGAAATTTTGTAGTGACTTTAATTGAAACATACAGTATTTTTAAGCTCTCTCGGTGCCATAAAATATCATTTCAGTCAAAGGGGATTAAATGTGTTTTTTATAGAAACTAAAGGTCCAGGTATACTGTTTTCTAAAGCATTTGAGAAATAATTTTTTCCCTCAGCGCAAGGTTTTAACTAAGTACCATATCATTAACCAGTTTAACTCATGTTTCTTTTGAACACATAGCTTATCAATCTATTTACAATAAGGTACATATTTTACTTCCTTGTGGAAGGACAAAGGAATCAGCAGAGAAAGGCTCGCCTGCTCAGTTACATTGACTTCATTACTTCTTGTGTTGGACTTAAAAATGTCATCCCCCTAATCTTCCTTCCCTACCCTGATCCTCTGCCTTGTTCTTGAGAAAGTTCTGAAGCCCTTGTCTTACATGTCCTTGCCTAGGGGTGGGCTTATTTAATTCTGATATATGTAGTGGGTTTAACACTTGGCATTTTTTGCCGTTTCATTGTCTCCAAACATGTTCAATTAGCTTCAGAAAACTTCAGCTCCAAAATGCTCTGCTAAATTGGTAAGACGCTGCAGCTCTGAAGTCACTCACCTTTTCCAGCGCTCAAGGCTATCATCCCCCTATTTTAATCTATCACTAAGAGGCAGTAGAAGCCTTTTAAAAAAAATATATAACAGGACAGGCTAAAGCAGAGTTCCTTGGACCTGTCTTAATTTAAACTGCTGTTAAAATTCTACAAGTCAGCAAGGACCAGTAATGAACTGGGAGTCTTCTCTGGGGCTTTAGATACCTTCTAAGCACTCATGGGCATGGTTTGCAGTGATGAATGCTGGGATAGTTCCCCAGTACATACAGTTAATATGCACAGCAAACCAGTTGAACGAGTTGGAGAATCCAGTCTGGCTACCCTCAGGCTGTCCCTGACAGCCACAGACACCCAGGCACCGGTCTTTCTTCCTAGACTTTTTGTTTGTTTGTTTTTCTTTCACTAGCCAAGAAGAAACACCAGTGTTTCTTAAACCCTACCAGGAGAAGCACTTCCCTCGGTGTCCAATGACTTCTGGTGGGAAGGAAAGTTTAGCTAAATGTCTTAAAAGCAAATGTGTGGATGATAGAGTCAAGAAGAAAGGCAAGACTGGATGGTGCAGTCCCACCATAGCTTAACTGTGTCCAGGACATTGATTTTCATCAGAACATACGTACAAACACTAAGATATGTCACTATTGAAAACACTTCAAAGATTGGCTTTTATTATGGATGCAGAAAACACGTGCCTCTAGAAAAATAATGCGCTAAATTCTTCCATTAAATTACAGGCACTGGATGGTCAGGGTAGAGACTGAAGTTCTGAAGAACAGTTATATGAAAGGAAGGACATTTGTTTTTCTTTTTGAATTTCATAGGACTTCTGTTGGCTGCTCCACACAACACACACACACTGGACTCAATGTTTTCCAAGCTCTCTTCTGACCTGACGATGCTAGTTTCCCATGGCAGTTTTCCCTTTCCTTTTGTCAGCCACCCCTCTAGTGTGTTGCAGAAGACTCCACTCTTGTTAAAGGCTATCTAGGGCTGACAAAGTCTTCCACTGAGCAACAGCCGCCAATTCCTCAGAATCGTGTGTTTTCTCCCCCTGCCTAGCCTTGTTTGTAGAGACTGTAAATAATCGTTTCCTAGAACAAAAGAACAAGAAGGAGTGAAGGCGGGAAGAAGAACTACTATCCCAACACCACCCACCCCACTGAGGGGTAAGCAGTGGGTAGAACTCAAAACTCCACTGTATTTTACTCAGTAGTCTCCAGGGTGAATTCACACCCATGTCCTTTATAAGAAGTCTAGTAGCCTTAGAAACAGCTTTAGGTAGGTAGACAAGAAAGGAGCTCCAGCTGATCCAGTCGCCTGGACCATAGCTTCCATTGGTGTGACAGACCAACAGACAGACCTGTGAAGTTAGTTATCCATGATATGTAAGAAAATAGTTCTTCCATTCTTCAGCAAATAGTAATGCTTAGAAATCACATGCCTATTCTTTATAACCCACTATTTATGTATGTTATTCGTAGTTCGCATCCTGTCTTAACCTACATAATTCACACTGGAATCCTGGGAATATTATGAACTACCATCATGCATTTCATATCTTTCATATCTTAAATTGCCTGTCTGGTTACTTTGATATGGGGGACTCAACGAAATTACTTTTCCTATTTTGAAAAGATGATTGAAGTCCCTTTCATATTAGGCTGATGAGAGAATTGGATTAACTTAACTATAAAAGCCTGGCTTCCAATGCTGGTAGAATGTAAATGATTAATGGTGCCTGGGCATTGGTAATAAGAACAGATACATCCAGGCACTTGTGTGGGCCATATGTGTATATGGATATGTAAAATAGGGTATATAATTTATATAAATAGAGGCAAATGGAGAATCTGCTAGATCAATGACTAGCCCTTGTGTTGCTCTAACACAATGCCCATAGCTTGTGAACTACTAATTAGTACAACTTCACTATTCACAGTTCTGAGGAATGAGAAGTCCTGGATCTTCTGTCAGCATATGTCACAGAATTTCTTGCTGCATCTTTACATGGTAGGTGGTGGAAGAGTAACAGAGCATCAACTTCTCATATTAACCCTTCCTACAGCTGCACTAAGCTACTTAAAAGAATGCTTATGAAAAAAACACTCCCAACAGGGGCTGCTTTCTGTCACATATTCATTCTAAACAACATGCTCAGGGAATATATTTAGACCATCTATCTTCCATTTCTGCCTAGAGATGGCACAGAATATCAAATACTCCACAGAACAGTCTTCAGAAAAGTTGTGGCTCAAAGGCACACATAAGAGTTCCGGTAATGATAAGGCAAAGTCCTCAAAGCCAAATACTTGTAACTCAAACATGAGGCTCTTGTTTGAGGGACAACATCGAAATGTAGTGTTTCAAACAGAAAATTCCAATTTTCAAACATGCTAGCAATAATTACTATTACGTCAAGAAACAAGAATTTCTAATTTTCCTTATTATTTTTCTTCCTTCCTTCCTTTCTTCCTTTCTTTCATTTGAATCCTCTCTTTCTTCCAAGACAAGATTTCATCCTATAGTTCAGCTTATCCTGGAATCACTATGTAGTCCAGTCTAGCTGTAACTCTTGGCATATTTTGTACCTCAGCTTCCCGAGGGCTAGGATTAAGATGTGAGTAACCATGACCAGCTCAGAATTTTTTTTTTAAATAAATGCCGTTAGGTGAAAGATAAAATTAATCTTTAAAATAGCTTATTCCATTTATTTTGATCATGGAAACCCAGTTTCAGACATAGGACAAGGTAGAGCATAGACAACCCAACAAAGTTAGGATGGTGTGCCAAAAAAGACTGTAGGTTATATTTGATTCTGTAGATAGTAAGCAAACATCAAAATATCTTACCTTTACACACATAAACAAAACTGAAAGTTATTCCTACATTCATTCTTTATATTGTAAATAAATTCAGAAAGAGTTTAAAACAACTGAAGTACCTGTTTGCCATTCACTCTCAAAAAATGTCTTTCTTTTAATGTGACTAAGACTGAAATGACCAAATGCTAGCACTCCAAGATGATAGGTATGAACTGTGTAGATATGCTGACAATATATTTTAGTAAGATAATACCAGAAAAAGACAGAAAATATGTTACCAAAAAGTGAGATATTTGTTGCCTGTATATGAATAAGACAGTAGAAGGTCATATTCCTCCAGAAATACAACATGAAGGTACCAGAGAAAGGGAACAATAGTAAACTACTTGTATTCAGATTCTAGGACTCAAATGTATTAATTATTATTCTTCAAACAGAGGGTGGGGGAGCTTTGAGTCCTTCAACACTTATGTTCTACTGTGGAACTGAACCAGCATAGCCTACAAAAGGCTATGAAATGCCAGCAGCCATATATACGTTTTATATATAATACATTTATGAGAAGCTCTTAGAATCCAGGTATCTCTGTTATGCTCTTCCAATAACATCACACACACATACATAAATATATATATATATATGCATATATATATTTATATTCCTGGTTAATAAAATATATACAAGTAAATTATTTTCAAAATCATTCTTAATGATACATTTTGACAAATAAGACTTTTAATCATATCTTTCTACTCAATTGGATTCATCAAAGAATGTTCTTATTCACTATATTGAGTATTTTCTAATAATAACATTTTACATAGTATTCCAAGAGATATTTTAGAAATGATACAAAAGTTTACAAAATAAGATTCTGTAATTTTTTAACAAGTATAGGGAAGACTAATGAAACCAAAAAAAAAAAAAAAGCATTCGGCAATTTACTTGTAAATTGAATGATGTACTTTAAATGTCAAACAGGTCAAAATCATCCCCTGTTTCTCATAACTGTGTGATATTTGACAGATATACCTATATTTTGTTACTTTATTGAATAAAAATTTAATATTTTATAGCTTTCTGGTGATAAAATGCTTTATAATTTCATAAGAAACCGTTAGACAAAAAGCAACGTAAGTTCATTTTTAAAATTATGTATTAAAAAATACTATTTTATAAATCTGGTATACAATCTTCTAGCATGAATAATAGAAACATTGTGGAAAATATTAAGAGAAAATATTTACTTATTTAATTTCTGAAGTTAAAAAAAAAAGAAGAACTTTACTCAAAACACAACAGGGTAATTTGTGAGTCACCTCGTATTTGTTTCCAACAAATGAGCCATGGCTGCTGAGTGTAGCCAAAGTCAACAGAGGGCCTTCAGAGGGCAAAGGTATTTGATTAAGTAAGACATGTAAAATAAGCCACCGTGCCAGCTGATAAAGCTCGCCTTCTGGGATCCTGTTTTCTTCATTTCAACACTGGAGTTACACTGATTACAGGAACACTTAACTTGTAAACCTGCCCGAGAGTGATGACACTCCTTGATTACAAACAAAACGTCCACGTGTACCAGCAAAAGTGAAGCCGGTGCTGGGGAAAGGACCCCTGAGAACGCGCTGGAGCCCAGGGGCACGGCATCTCCAGCTTCATGCTAGGGGATTACGAAGCTTTCTTTTCCACTATACTTGCGTGAGTCTCTGTTACGGGAGTGAGCATAAACATTCGTTTTCCACATCATTAACAATCAATCTCCACCTCTCCAACCCATCCTCTGAATACCTCAGACTACAGCTCTGACACACCACGCACACGGAGCTTGAGCTGGCGTGCTTGCACGCACGGAGATCACCACACAACTTGAAGTTTCTGATGGAGAACAGTTCAAAGGCGGTGGTGGGTCCTTACCTTGCAAAGACGTGTTAGGTAAGCCGGCTTCATTCTCTCCCATTTCACTCTTTCTTTTTAAAAGGGGCCAGGCAGTTTCGGGCTGTGTCAGCTACCCTGGAAGCCAAGTGACCTTCTGACTTGCTACAGTAGTATTGTAACAGTACACTGCCGGCTTTCTTCTGTGAATAATTAGCACTCTGCTTCCTGGCTTACCTGGCCTTGCAGGACCTGTTTTACTATGAAGTGAGCTAACGTGCTTTCTCTCCCAATGTCCTGTTACTAAACCGCTTCACAAAACACGGCTTTGTTTCAGTTTTGATATTAACTTTTTCCCTGAGTGTTGACGACGGGTATTTCCTACACTACATAGTTCATAGGCAAATATTTTTGGTCTTTCTTTTTTTTTTCCTTTTTAGTGTTCTTAACCTCTTTCAAAATAGTGTGTGACACTACGGAACAAGGAATGATAGACGGTGAAGATAAAACAAGGGACATTTTTCTTCTCTCACTTTTGTTCTCTTCTTTCTCCTCCTGGTTTTCTTTCTGTTTTTCTTCTTTGTTTTGTCCTTTTTGGTTGGTTGGGTTTTGTTTATATCCCTCCCCTCCCTCCCAGGTAGAAACACTGGCTCTCGTCTGAACTTAGCTATGCTACATATTTATTCTTTTTAGCCACCTACTATTTTATGTTCACTTGCTTTGGAACTGGTCATACTGTGTTGCCCATGCTAGACCGCAACTTTTCTACACAGCCCCTTGTTCTGGGATTTCAGCTATGCATCACTACACCACATTTACCAGGAAGATGTAAATAGGTAATTTCAGACTGAGTCAGTATGGAGGCAGGCACGCACCCTCAATGACTGTACTCAGGAGGGAAAGGCAGGTGGATGTCTTTGAGTGTGATGTCACATGGTCCATGTAGCAAGTTCCAGGCAACAGAAACTCTATTGTAAAATAACGTTGAAAAACAAGGAGTTCTTTCACTCTGTATGAGAGGTCCAGTCTTCCTTTGTATAGAATACTGACATTCATGTATGTATAATAGGAAATTGAGTTACCTAATTGCTAGACCTCAGGAAAATACAGGCACTAAGAGGATGAGACAAAAATTGGAACTTTATCCTTTTAATGATAATTTGTAAATGACAGAAGAAATTGTTCATAAATTATAGGGATTTATTTGAATATCTGCCTTTTTTCCCCTCAGTACTTTAACTCCTGGCTTTCACTAGAAAACATCACACACACACACACACACACACACACACACACACATATATATGTGTGTGTGTGTGTGTGTGTGTGTGTTTTGTTAGCTTAAAAATGCAAAATCTGATTTTATAAGCAGTCTATATAAGCAACAGTAAAGCCCAATGGTTAGAAATTAGAAATTATCCTCAAATGCATTAAAAATTAAAAGAAAAACATGACAGTAAAAGAGTATTTGTCAGAATTTAGTTTTTTAACAGCTATTTTAGTATATGTGTGTGTGGGGGGAGTTGGTGTGTGTCTTTTGCATGTGCATGTAAAAGGCAGCTGCCTATACAGCCCTGAGGTTTCAGATTCTCTAGAGCCGGAATATTAGGATATTGTGAGCCATCTGAAGTCAGTGCTAGGAACCAAATCCTGCTCCTCTTCAAGAGCAGTAGAGTGTCTTAACATCTGGGCCTTTTCTCCAGCCCCACATTTCAGTGGTCTACGTTGGCTTTACCATTTACTGACTTTTAGTTCACTTACTTTTTATACACCTACTCAGATGAGGATACTACACAGCTTACTATCAAAGTGTGCAAGGTTTCAGTTATCCAAACGTGGACTACTCCAGGATACAGTTCTCTTTCTGAGTACAGTAGAATTATCTATTGTCTATACCATACTACAGACTTTAACAAAAGCAGGTTGTTCTGACCCTTTGCCAGTAGAATGCTATAATAATCTTACTCTTACTTCATGATCGTAGGACCAGCATGCATTATCAATCCTCACTCTTTTTAAACAAGGTTGGAAATGTATTGGCATTACTGGCCCAGGCACCTATCATGAGTCAGTACAAGTAGAGTATACCAATATGTTTGCATTGGTTCATGAATTATAGCATGAAGTAGGTTGCAGTGAAAGTAGAATACAGCATGCCTATTCTCAGTGACAGAGAAACAATTGCAATATTCAGAAAGTATCTTGCATAGCTACACATGATTAACTTTCTCTTCCATGCCTCTGCACCTGATTAAAGACTTCTTTCAGGGAAATGATTGCTTGTTGCTGCTGGTGGTTACAAACGTATCCATGTTCAAGTATGTTCATGTACAGTTGTGTATTTTACGTTTGTGCCTGTGTATATGTGCTCCCATGTTCAAGTATATTCATGTACAGTTGTGTATTTTATGTTTGTGCCTGTGTATGTGTGTGTTTAGGACAGAAAGTAACTTACTGAATGAATCTCAACCTTAATTTTTGAGGGAGGGTCTCTCACTAAACCAAGTATCTTGTCTCTACCACTCCAGTGCTAGGATTACAGGTACAGATAGAACTCAGGTCTGTACGCTGGTGCTGTGAGTCTGGGTCGGGTGCTCATGATTCACACATAATATAACACGTGATTTCCTGCCTGAGAAATCTCTACAGGCCTTGATTTGTTTTTGAATAACCAAAATATTTTCTACAAAGACCTCTTAGTCTTCTGTCCCCATGACTGAATTCCAAAGCTTCTTTTGGCACCCCATTTGGGTTAAGAGTCCCTTTGTGTTATCCTATATGTATTTTCATGAGGCTAAAGTTTTTCTTTCACTTGACCCTTGTAACAGTCTACTATCATACATATTTTTAGTATGTGTACCTGCTCATCATCCATCTAGTATGCCTTCACCAGCTATTGTAGAAGGTAATGAAATGGTCATACTCATGGCCTAAGAAATGTTCTCTATATAAGCCATGATACCATTTAAAGCCAGATATTTCACCATCTAGTTCTCTAGGACAATGTTTTTTTTTTCCACTGAACGTGGATTTTTTACGGGGGAGGGTATTTGTAACAAAGAGTATTTTTATGTTAGGGCCCAATAAGATGATCTAGTTTCCTGCTGGTCCTGATGACATCATTAGTATAGCTGGAGGCCTGGGAACCACAATAGTAGAGAACTGACTCTTGACATTTTCTCTTTGATCTCCATATATATGTATACACCCAGCCACCCCCCCACACACAAATGACCACTGTAATATAATAGCTGCCAGTTAGTTCTGTGTGTTCTCTATCAGTGCCAAGGAATTATTTGAGTCCTTCCAGAATAAAGTGGGTTGAGCAAGCTAATAAATGGACACGCTGCATTCTGTAGAACAAGGAGAAGTTACTAAAGTTGCGTAGCATGTAGGTATACTGGCAGATTAGCACATGCCTTGCCTCCTAGACAGAATTTTTTAGTTACCCTTGGCTCTACTCTCACAATATACATCCAGCCACTGGATTCTGGGCACTAAAGGTAATGAAGAAACGATATAGTGACTCACTGATAAGAACACGCATTAGGAAGGAAGCTGGCTAAGTCAGAATTCATAATATGGAGAGTATTGCAATTCTCATGGCCTATTTTCTGTAGGTTCCCTAAATAAGACAAGCCAAGAACCTACACAAATTCAAGCACACACACACACACACACACACACACACACACACACACACACACACACATACACACACTGCTATGGGATAGACCATGAAATGTAAATGCCTATGAACTCCTTTGAAAGGAAAGAAAATTCAAATTCAAAGTACACGCATACACTCAAATCTGATTGCATATCCTGTTACTTAACAAACTGAAAGAATTTTCTAAGTCTAAGCGTCTAAGCTGAGAGAAGTGCAACAGGAAAGGAACACGTAGGCCAAGTTATCAATTTGGGAAGTTTAAGACATACAGAAATCAACAAAGAAGTCATATAAGCATATAGGTTCAAGAGAAACACCAAAATATGAAGACATTTTTTCTATGTAACTTAAAAAATATATATATATCCAAAAATACAAACAAACAAATACAAAATCCAACAAAATCCAACAAAAAACAAACAAACAAACAAGCACCATAAAAGAAAAGATAAGCAGCTATGGTAATCAACTATGGCAAAGCACATTTCAGATACTACTGGCCGTTAAGAAATAAGAGTTTTCCTAACCACGACGGATAATAACCTGTGAGGAAATGACACCAAGGAGAGAGTGGAAGTGTCTCAGGCTTTAGAAGGACTTTTCTTCACTTAACATACAAAACAAATGGATGCATTCAAACTAAGCATAGTAACAAGAACGGTTTGTTAAGCTAAACCCTGAATGTCAGAGTCAACCCAACAAATACGATCACAAGTAAGGTGTCAAAAAATAATATTAATTACAAGAATCATAAAAAAAATGGATTATAACTCAGTGTTCCTTCATTTTTATCTGTTTTTATTCTTTCTTCTCCTGTCCTTCCTTCTTTTGTAATAACGTCACAATGCCATAACATGGTTTCCTAGAAAACGATTCCAGGACAACTGCCTTTACTCACCGTCACAATGGGCCACTGCTCTCCACTAGGAGTGTTTCTCTGAAAGCTCTGCTTTTATGTTCCTGCTGACTGCATGCCAACTTGCATTGTTAAAGAAAAGAGAACTAAGGATTCAAGTCTCCAAACTTTCCCCAAGCAGCTGCTACTTAAAATAGACTTTCTTCTAAAGTGAAATAGTTGCTATCTTTCCTACAGAGACCAGATTTAACAAATGAGAAAAGAGGGAGAGAAGAAGAGAACAGAGCAATATATGCTGAGCTTCCGTGTGGATGGGAGCTTTTCAGGCTGATAAACTCAATGGAGAGGAACATGTAGGGGGGGAAACTCCTAAGAGGATGCTGAAAATGAGGTACCTCAGCACCTGAGGGAATGAGGTGTTACAGACAACTCAACAATCTTAAGAATGTAATGAAGAAATAAAGATAGAAATCGCAGTGTTGAATTTAACCGCTCCATCAATCCCTTCCTTCTCTTTCAGTCTTTACCATTTCTATATGCTAACATATCGATTAACTTTAAAATATCATTTTAAATATTAACCAAGGCTTTGTATGACTCAGCCTTATGTTCTCAGAAAAGCCCGGCATTAGAGCATTTCTTACCTGTGGAGTTTATGTCTTCCAGATTCATAACTGTTTAATAAATTTTTATGGTTTATAAATGAAAATTTATTGCATATTTCCTCTCTATCAAACTATTATAATGAAGTTAAGAAGCCATGTGTGGGAGATAATGCATTGGGAGTTTTGGTCTGCTAGTTTCTCTCTGTTTTGCAGTGTCCTTTTTCTTCTTTGCTAGTTTTCTAGTTTAATAGAACAGTTCATATGTTTAGTTTAAAAAAAAAAGAAAAAAAAGAAATACCTAAGAAACTAATTTTACTCAACATTGGTGGTCAATTTAAAATTAATATGCTTTAAATTTCCTAGTGGTGTAAGTAAGTTAACCAAGGTCAGATTATTTCCATCTTTCTTGAAATAAAATAGTAAGAATTTTTATCAAAGATGAAAGCGTAAAATGCCCTGAGATCTTCGAAGCAATTTAAGTTACTGAAGATATTTTATAAAATGTTCTTACTCTCTAACGAAAGGCAATTGTAAGAGTTTATAAATTCTACACAAGATTTTTAGATATTTTGTTTCTATAGAAATTTGCTCTTAATATAAAATCTGAACTATTTTAGATAGGTTATGCACATTTCAGTTATTACTGTGTATCTGAAGTCATGGGCCAATGGTTAGACTTAGGATCTCAATATGGCAGGTCCTGGCATGAATCACAGAGCAACCAAACACAAGCAATGGCACAAAAAATATTTACACTGTCTTTCTGGTACTGGCATGAGATCTAGGTTTAATCAAAGGAAGAACTGGAGCAGGTATAGAATGTATTTTAACCAGTCCTGGTCAAAATGTGGTCTAGCTAATCTCTCTGACCTTTCAAAGTATCCCCAGAGAAGTTATCACTTGGAGGGCATACCCTTGTACCCACAAAACATTATCTCACGATGTGGTGGTCTGCCTGTTGAGACTTAGATAATTCTGGAATCCAAAGGAAATGCAGCTTTAGGATAAGATTCGAGACATTTCAGTACCTTCTCTGAGTGTGGAACAGGACGTTATAAAAGCTGATAGAAAGATGAGTTGTTCTTATCTTTATACCTTCAGCTTTGAAGGAGGATGGGACAGCTATTAGGCATGTTAGTCACTCCTATAGATTAACACATAGGTTAACAGCCTAGAATAAAGGAGACAAACACAAAATGAACTTAGGAAAGCCAGGCTGTCATCCCATGTCTTATTATGTTGAGCAATTGCTAGCCAAGTAATGAGGCAGTACAAAATAGCATAGCATTTCTAATAATTGTTATAATTGGCTGATTCTAATTCTCCTATATAGTTGGGATTTTTTTTTTTTTGATTTTCAAGACAGGGTTTCTCTGTATAGCCCCAGCTGTTCTGGAACTCACTGTGTAGACCAGGGTGTCCTCATACTCAGAAATCCACCTGCCTCTACCTTCCAAACGCTGGGATTAATGGCGTATGCCTCCACTGCCCAGCCAGTTCTGGATTTTTAACTAACCACTGAAAATTGACTAGTTGACGCTTATTTGTGTACACACTTCCTCAGCTGCTGCTGAAGATGAAACCCAGGCTTTTGCCTATCACCCCTCACCACAGAAATGAATCCCTAGCATGGCTTTTTAATAACCAAGTATCTACAGCCTCTACCTAGTCACAATGTAAATATACAAAATACCATAATGAATGTTGCCTAAAAATTACACACCTTAGAAATGCAGTTTGGATTTCAAATCTTGGTTACATACTGCCCTGTTGAGTGGCCAACGCCTACAATTCAGAAATCTTCTGATACAAAGAGAAACATATTTGTAAGAATGAAAGGAAACAGTTTTAAGGCAATGCTACTGTTCTCGTTGCTATTAGTGCCATTGAAGATAGGAACTTTTTTTCAGAAGAAGATTGCAAAGCTCAGGAAATGGCAAGAATTGACAGATGAAATTTAATTTTTTTTCCAGAAAGAGCTAGTGCCTACGAAGTAAGACAACAATATTTTTCTTTCTTAATTAAAATGCTACAGGAATTGCTTGAAAGACATTCAAATGGGATTGGAGGTCTATACAGTAAATGTATATTAAAGATAAGTTATCATTAATAAATATTTAATAAATTATATTGTGTATAATATTTCCCTAAATGTTTTCATTGTCTATAATGCCTCGCCTAAACTTTTCCAGGGATTCACCATTTTCTTTTCTGTACCCCAAGTAATTCCCAAATTGGTTCCACATGTGACAGATGCCCTATAAATAGTCTACCTGAATTACCTGAGATGCAGTTCACTAAAGGGAAAACGTGTCCAGTCATTGGAAATATATCAAAGTGGACCCCCATTATTGCAATCAAACTTGCTTATACTGTCTATTATAACATAAAATACTTACCAATGGCACCGTAAAACAAAAGACATATGGAATTTCACAGAGTTTATAATCTGAATAGCCAAGGAAACAACTCAGTAAAGAAAGCTTATGGAATGGGAGAAAATTCTCCACTAGCTACTCATGAAAGAAGGCTTAATTAAAACGTATTATATAAAAACTCAATGATGACTAACTAAAGTATATTAGAACTCCAAAAAATTAAATATCAAAACCCTTCAAATTTTCCAATCAATAAATGGAAGAGATATCAAACAGAATTCTTTAAAAAAATAAATATAGTGACCAATAAAAAGTAAGTGGAAAATGTTCAATGTGTTTATCCACAAAGGAAAAGCAAATTAAAGCAACATTAAGAGTAGATCTCACCAGTATCAGGATAACTACTTTCAATGGCTAAGATCAAAAACTTAGGTGACAGCAGATTCTGGTGAGGTTGTGGAGAAAGAGGGACACTCCTTCATTGCGGGAGGAATTGCAAGCTGGTACACCCACTCTGGAAATCAGTTTGGCGGTTCCTCAGGAAATTGGACATAGTACTACCTGAGGACCCAGCTATATCACTCCTGGGCATATACCTAGAAGATGTTCCAACATGTAATAAGGACACATGCTCCACTATGTTCATAGCAGCCTTATTTATAATAGCCAGAAACTGGAAACAACTCAGATGTCCCTCAATAGAGTAATGGATACAGAAAATGTGGTACATTTACACAATGGAGTATAACTCAGCCATTAAAAACAATGAATTTATGAAATTCTGAGGGAAATGGATGGATCTGGAAAATATTATCCTGAGTGAGGGAATCCAATCACAAAAGAACACACATAGTATGCACTTACTGATAAGTGGATATTAGTCCAGAAGCCTAGAATACCCAAGATCCAATCCACAAACCACGAGAAACTCAAGAAGAAGGAAGACCAAAGTGTGAATACTTCAATCCTTCTTAGAAGGGGGAACAAAATGCCACAGGCCAGCCAATCTGAGCCTCCCTCAACCCAGGGGGAAACAAGGTCCTAGTCAGGTGGACAAGGCAAGGTGTTGGCGAAGAAATGACAAACAGAAATAACACAAGAGAGGGCAGAATCTGAATGTATTTGCACAAAGCAAAAATCAGGCTTATATAGTATATAGAAATAGGGCGAATGTCAGGGATCACATAGGCAGGTAGTGGTCACATCAAAGTCAGTAAAATCAAATAGCCAGGTGTAAATGATTCCTTTGGAAGAACAATAGTGCTCTTTCCCACTGGGCTATCTTGGCAGCCCTAAGCAAATTCTCTTGGTCTGAAGCAGGTAAGCACCAGGAGGTCCCATTCTAGCAGCTCCTGGGAATGGTTTGGCTTGTAAAGCAAACATTAGTTCAGGAAGCTTTTCAACTACTCTCTAGTTTGTAAAGCAATTCTGCCTTGTGTAGTACTGCTCTTAGAGTTCTAACTATGTTTATGGATAGCAATAGTATCTTATTTCTATCTCTAACTCTGGAGATACCCTGTCTGATAAGGCAGCTTCCTTATAAAAATTCCAAGTTAATTACAGCTAGGAAATCAATTAGGATCATTGCAACACTGTGGAGGAGAGGAAATAATGTTTAATCTCAGTTTTAGCTATTTATGAATAATTTCTTAGGGCACCTGTATGCCCTAACTAAGAAAACACACAAAACTCTCCACAGACTTTTGCAGAGACCAATCTGGAACATATCTGAGTTAGGAGATGCCAAGAAATGAACTCCAGGAGGCTAGCTAGTTCCCTTTGAGGGTGCACACCTCAAATCCACTAGCAAGCTTTAAGGCCTGACACGCGGGATCCACTGGAGTGATGAGTGGATGTGGCAACAAAATACCCATGGAAGGAGTTGTAAAGACAAACTGGAGCAGGGACTGAAGGAAGGACAATCCAGAGATTGTTCCACCTGGGAATCCTTCCCATATTTAATCACCAAACCCAGACACTATTGTGAATGCCAGCAAGTGCTGGCTGACAGGAGCCTGATATAGCTGTCTCCTGAGAGGCTCTGACAATGCCCAACTAATACAGAAGTAGAGGCTCACAACCATCCATTGGACTGAGCACAGGGTCCTCAATGAAGGAGCTAGAGAAAGGACCCAAGGAGCTGAAGGGTTTGCAGCCCCTTAGGATGAACAATAATATGAACTAACTAGTACCCTCAGAGCTCCCAGGGACTAAACCACCAACCAAAGACTATACATGGTGGGACTCATGGCTCCAGCTGCATATGTAGCAGAGGATGGCCTCGTTGGTCATCAATGGGAGGAGAGGCCCTTGGCCCTGTGAAGGTTCTATGCCCCAGTGTAAGGGAATGCCAGGGCCAATAAGTGGGAGAGGGTGGTTTTGTGAGCAGGGGGAGGGGGAGGGAACAGGGGTTTCTTCTTTTTTTTTTTCAGAGGGGAAACTGGGAAGGGAGTTATCATTTGAAATGTAAATAATAAAATATCTAATAAACAAACCCACAAATGACAGCAAAGGCTGGTGAGGAAATGATGATCCTTTCTAAACTGCTAGAATAAATGTACATTGGTAAAATTATAATAGAAATACAGTTGAAATTTCCTCTTAGGCATATTCTCCATGGAATCAATGTCAACAGAGCACAGACCCATGTTAATCTCTATTCTTATTGTTACAATATTCACAATATCATATGGAGCCAGCTAGGGGCTCATCTTTAGGGGAACAATAATAGAAAAGGTGACCTACCTACACAGAATGGAGTTCCATTTTGCTCTAAACAAGATTGGAATTATGTCTTATGCAGTAAAATGCAATTGTACATCATCATCTATTTTTCTAGGTGATATATACCATGGCTTCTTTCATAGACAGAATTAAAGACAGTTAAAGATTGAGAAGAAAATGAATTATCAGAACATTATCTATACATATATGAAATATATATGTACAAATGGGAGTAAAGGGGTTACAGGGAGGAGGAAGAAGTATACGTGATAGAGAGGAAACCAAGGACAGAAGAGTCTTTAGAAGGCTGGGATTCTAACTGTGCACCATTACACACAGCATAAGTTATTCTTGATCCCCTGTTGATTGTCAGTTTGGTTAGTCATATTAATATTTTATTTCTGTATTTTTACTTTTGTTTAATTTTATATATAAAGCTCCTTTCCATTACATAGGCCATAGAATAGAATCCTTTTTTCTTTTCTTTTCCTTTTTCTTTTCTTTTTTATTTGTTTTCTTAAATTTTATTGGATATTTTATTTATTTACATTTTAAATGTTATTCCCTTTCCCAGTTTCCCCTCTGAAAACCCCCTATTCAATCCCCCTTACCCTGATTCTATGAGGGAGCTTCCCCACCCACCTACCCACTCCTGCCTCACCTCCCTAGCATTCCTCAACACTGGGGCATCAAGCCTTCACAAACCAATGGCTTTCCCTCCACTGATGTCACAAAAGGCCCCTTCAGCTCCTTTAGTCCTTCGCCTATCTCCTCCATGTGGTTCTCTGTGCTCAGTCCAATTGTTGGCTGTGAGCATCCACATCTGCTTTGGTCAGGATCTGGTCGAGGCTCTCAGGAGACAGCTGTATCAGGCTTTAGTCAGCAAGTACTTCTTGGCATCCAGAATAGTGTCTGGGTTTGGTGTCTGCATGTAGGATGGATTCTCACGTGGGGCAGATTCTGGATGGCTTTTTCTTCAGTCTCTGCTCCATTCTTTGTCTCTGTATTTTCTATAGACAGGAGTAATTCTGGGTTAAAATTTTGGAGATGGGTGGGTGGCCCCATCTCTCTACCACGAGGCCATGCCTAACCTCTGGATATAGTCTTGACAGGTTCTCCTTCCTCTTTGTGGAATATTTCAGCTAATGTCATCCCTCTGGGGTCCTGGGAGGCTCTTACTTTTCTGGCAACTGGGACATTGTGTTTGCTAACCCGTGCTCCCCATCCCCTGTGCTACACATCTCTCTTCAATTTCCTGTCTGTACATCTCCCCCCAATCCTGATTCCTTCCCTCTTTTCACCTCCCCATCTTCTCTTCCTCCCATTCCCTTCACTCTCCACTTCCCTTGATTATTTTCTTTCCTCTTCTAAGTAGGACTGAAGCATTTACTCTTTGGTCTTCCTTCCTCTTGAGATTCATGTGTTCAATGAGTTGCATTATAAGTTTTCCACACTCTTTGCCTAATACCTACTTATTAGTGAGTACATACATGTGATCTTTTGTGACTGAATTACCTCACTAAGATGATATTGTCTAGGGCTGGTGAGATGGCTCGATGGTTAAAAGCACTGACTGCTCTTCCTGAGGTCCTGAGTTCAATTGCCAGCAACTACATGGTGGCTCACAACCATCTGTAATGAGATCTGATGCACTCATCTGGCATGTATGAGGACAGCTACAGTGTATTTACATACAAGAAAGAAAGAAAAAGAAAGAAAGAAAGAAAGAAAGAAAGAAAGAAAGAAAGAAAGATTTATTTTCTAAATCCAACCATTTGCCTGTGAATTTCAAATAGTCATTGTTTTTAATAGCTGAGTAGTACTCCATTGTGTAAATATAATACATTTTCTGTATCTGTTCCTCTGTTGAGGGGCATTTAGGTTGTTTCCAGCTTCTGGCTATTATAAGTATGGCTCCTTTGAAGAAAGTAGAACATGTATTCTTATTACATATTGGAGCATTTTCTGGGTATATGCCCAGGAGTGGTATAGCTGGGTCCTTAGGTAGTACCATGTCCATTTTTCTAAGGAACCACCAGGCTGATTTCCAGAGTGGCTGTACCAGCTTATAATTCCATCAGCAATAGAGGACTGTTCCTCTTTCTGTACAAAATTAAGGAAATCACACCCTTCACAATAGTCACAAACAATATAAAATATATTGGTATGACTCCACCCAAACAAGTGAAAGATCTATACAACATGAACTTCAAGTCTCTGAAGAAAGAAATCAAAAAGAACTCAGAAGATGGAAAGATCTTTCATGCTCATGGATTGACAGAATTTATGTAGTAAAAATGGCTATCTTGCCGAAAGCAATCTACAGGTCCCATGCTATCCCCAATAAAATTCCAACTCAAATCTTCATAGAGTTAGAAAGAGCAATTCTTGAATTCATTTGGAATAAAAAAAAAACAAAGATAGTGAAAACTATTCTCAACAATAAAAGAACATCTGGGGGAATCACCATCCCTGACCTCTAGCTGTACTACAGAGCAGTAGTGATTAAAACTGCATGGTATTGGTACAGTGACAGGCAGGCAGATGAATGGAATAGAAAAGAAGACCCAGAAATGAACCCACACATCTATGATCACTTGATCTTTGACAAAGAAGTTAAAACCATCCAGTGGAAAAAGCCAGCATTTCCAGCAAATGATGCTATTTCAAATGGAGGTCAACATGTAAAAGAATGCCAATTGATCCATTCTTATATCCCTGTACAAAGCTCAAATCCAAATGGATCAAGGACCTCCACATAAAACCAAATACACTGAATCTGATAGAAGAGAAAATGGGGAAAATCCTCAATCACATGGGCACAGGGAGAAATTTCCTGAACAGAATACCGATGGCTTATGCTCTAAGATCAGGAATTGTCAAATGGAACCTCATAAAGTTGTAAAGCTTCTGTAAGGCAAAGGACAATGACAATAAGAGAAAATGGCAACCAACAGATTGGGAAAAGATCTTTACCAATTCTATATCCAATAGAGGGCTAATATCCAATATAAACAAAAATACTCAAGAAGTTAGACTCCAGAGAACCAAATAACCCTATTAAAAATGGGAACAGTGCTAAATAGAATTCTCAACTGAGGAAAGTCAAATGTCTCAGAAGCTCCTAAAGAAATGTTCAACAACTTTAGTCATCAGGGAAATGCAAATCAAAATGATCCTGAGATTCCACCTCACACCAGTCAGAATGTCTAAGATCAAAAACTGAGGTGACAGGAGATGCTGGCGAAGGTGTAAAATCCTTTATCTTTTAACATCACCAATAAGTCTTTTATTTCTCCTTATACTCAGTGAATGTAATTATAATTGTAATTGGATTTAGTTATACCACATTGATCTTTGATTTCTATATGTTGTTATAATTTTCCTTTTCTTTTTAATATTGCCTCACCTTGGAAGTTAACTTTAGTATTCATTTTTATTTACACATTCTCCTTTAGATTCAGCTTTCCTTCTGTTTCTCAATCTCTTAATTTCACTTTCTTCCCTTTCCTTTATTCTGGCTTAATTTATTTAGCTTTAAGGTAATATGAACCATATTCAAAAAATAAATCATTTCACAGTGAATTCAAAGACTCACTGCTTCTTCCTCTTCTATGCTATGTGATACCAATAGCATACATTTACTGAAATATATGCTGTAATGCCACAAAATAACCTGCCATTATTCTTGTTTTAAGTAGTCTGTTATATTTTAAGTACATTCAAAAGGAGAGAAACATTTTCTTATATTTAAAGAAACATTCAGTATTTTCCACTGTTTTTCCCTTTGTGCGGATGCATGTTTTGTTTCCTACTGTTTCAAAAGTGCCCTTGAGTATTCTGTCTCGTTCTTGCCAGCTGAAAAAGAATTCTCTTGGCATTTGTTTGTCTGCAAAAGTGTTTATTTAGTTTTCGTTGTTGAAAGACACTTTTCCCATACAGAGCAGTTTCTATCTCGCGTGCTTTGCTTCCTTCATTTCTTCCTTATTTCCCTCTCTTCACACCCAGCTGTCTTCAATTTATATATTTTTCTACTAATACCTGGCCCATTTTTTACATTAACTGACATTTCTCATCTTAAATCTTTGGAATGTCAATAAGAACACTTTGCTCTTTTTATTTATATTTGGTGCGTAACTTGCTTTAATTAAATTTTAGTTAATATTATTGTGGTTTTTGTTGGTATATTTTTGTTTGTGTGCATCATACTTGGAGTTTAAGTTTCATAGATCATAAATTGATAATATTCACAATATTCACCAATTTCTCTTAAAAATTGCCATTAATTTTCACTCTCTCCTTTCCCATTTTTTTTTTACTTGTGGTGGTCTATAAGAGCACATATTATAGAAAATAGATATATAGATGTAAATATGGATGTGCAGTAGGTCATGACACTTCTAACATATTTTTAGTCTTTTATTGTTGTAGTTCCCAGAGATGTCCTGCTGTTTTGGTTAGCTGGAACTTTCTTTGGTAGTGTATAGTGTACAATTAATGCAGAATTTTAACTTCTGATATCTTCCTTTGATTCTCTGTTCAACTAGGATATTGTTAAAAAATGTTTAAAGTACACATTTGCTACTTCCATAACTCTGGTTCTGTTTCTACTAATTTTCTTCTGATTATGCATTTTAATTTGATATTTTTAAATGTATGTGTGTATATGTTCTTTTATTTGACACAGAATATTAATCTGCATCTCTACCATACTTCATGACAAGTTTCTTGATATTCATGTTATTTATGGATCAAGTTGAATATTTTGAGAATTGTTCTCTAGGGCAAATGTAAGATCATCTGTATTCTTAGCATAGATTAGCCGTGACATTAAATATGTGATATATGAAGAATCCTGTTCAATGTTCTAGACAGTCAATTTTTTTTCTCCTCATTGTAGGAACAGATATAAATTCCAGTCCAGTGTGCACTACAGACTTTGTTGAGTAATCTTGCCTTCCTCAAGAACTCCTGCTTCAAAATTTGTTACTTTTATTCTTGGAAATGACTGGTTTTCAGCTACAAATTTCTAAAGGCTGCTTTTTTTTTTAATACACATAAATTTTTTTATTAGATGTTTTCTTTATTTACATGTCATACAATATCTCCTTTCCCAGGTTTCCCTCCAAAAAAAAAAAAAAAAAAAAAAGAAAAGAAAAGAAGAGAAAAGAAAAGAAACAAAAACAAAAACAAACCCCTGTTCCCTCCCCCCTCCCCCTGCTCACCAACCCACCCTCTCCTGCTTACTGGCCCTGGCATTCCCCTACACTGGAGCATAGAACCTTCACAGGGCCAAGGGCCTCTCCTCCCATTGATGACCGACTTGGCCATCCTCTACTATAAGCATGCTGCTGGAGCCATGAATCCCACCATATGCTGCTGGAGCCATGAGTCCCACCATGTGTACGCCTTGGTTGGTGGTTGAGTCCCTGGGAGCTCTGAGTGTACTAGTTAGTTCATATTGTTGTTCATCCTAAGGGACTGCTTTTAAGATATGTGATTACATCCCGTGTTTCCAGCATCAGCTCTGCCGAGGCCAGCGGCCACCTCTGATGTGTACTCTCTGTAGCTTCACCTCTGGCTGTAACTGGATCTCCTTCCCTTTATTGCTTTCTGGAAACTGCCTCCAGGTCGAAAAGTAGGGGGATTATTCCGCTTATCTCTTTTGATTATCCTTTGTCAGAGATCGGAGTCCTGACTATCTGTTGTTCAATGCAAAAGCCAGTGTTTGTGTACATTTTATTCTTCTGACTGTACATGTGTCAAAAGCAAATCCAAGAGGATTTAGTCTTTCCAGACACAGCAGTAAAGAGCAACTGTTCCTGAGAGCATGGCTACATATTTTTATTATATTTAATAGAATTCCCAATCATCTGTACACTTACTTGAAGATTTTAAAAATCAATAATTTAAAAAAAAATGTGCAAACTGACTCATGTAAAAAAGATCTACCTACATTGTTTGCAGCATAAACATTACTTAGTACTGGTCGTGAAGAAATGGCTTAGTGCTTAAGAGCACTTGCTGTTCTTGCAGGGGATCTATATTAATTTCCAGTAACCACATAGTGACTCACAAAACAGTCCACCTAAAAGTCCAATTGCAAGGGATGAAGTATCCTCTTCAGGTCTCACACACAAGGCACACATACATCCATTCAAGCAAAAGACACACAAAATAAAATAAATCTTAAAAATTGAATCTGGACACATTTGAAGTCAAAGTAAGATAGCAGGATGAGAAAAGAAGGTTGGAAAAAGAGCCTTAGCATCAGAGGAGGTCTCAGTCTCACATAACAGGGAAAAGTGATAAGGACAAATTAAAAATACAAATTACATAATTAAATCCTTGACATAGGCATTGGTTAATGTTGCTTCAAGAATGATTACAGACACCATAGAATCATCATGCCTTTGAAAAGGATGTATATACACTCACTAAACATACTTTATTGTCAAAAGTTGTAGTGCTCATCTGAGCCTGAAGTGAGTAATACTGCTTTTGCCACTAAGTCTGTCTTCAGAGGAGATAGTTGGCATCATGAAGGCATGAGTAACTGTAGAAATTTCTCAGAATAATAAAATATGGCATATGAATTGATTCTTCCTTTCTGTAGTAACTTTCCTACACAATTGAAAGTATTCATTCACAACGGGATTTCTTGCAATATTACTGTCAATCCCAAATGGTGTGTGAACTAAGATTTTTGTAACATAATAAATAAATATTATTATCATTTTTAAAGCATTCACATCGGATTTTCTTACCAACTAAAATCAATGCTTCGTGTCTTTTGTCATAAAATGGTAGCAGTTACCTAAAATCTTCATTCCACCTTTCGTTTTTTTTTGTTTCTCTCTCAGTCTCAGCTTCTCCCATTATCCCCAAAGTCTAAAATCTCATGTTACAGATTTCCAATTCAATCATGAGTGTGCAAAATATCATTTAATAGATATTACCTATTTCACCTTTGGTTTTGTTTTTTCATTTGCAGTGGTGTGGTGGTGAGACATGTTGGACAAATGGGCACATTATCTCTCTCCTCTCTCATTCTTTTATCTCTCTAACTCCATGAACTCAAGATTAAGCTGAGGCAGACCCTTTGAACTCCTGATCCTCTGATCTCTCTCTCTGAAGTGTTAAGATTACACTCGTGCACTACTATAACAGATGTAAATATAATTCTTTTCCATGATGTGTGCGTGAGTGTGTGTGTTTATGTATGTGTGCTCTTGCTCATGTTTGAGCATGTGCACACACATGTGATATTTGACTAAATGTGTTCGTAAGCATTTGCATGACCATGTATGCAAGGGTGAAATTGTGCACAGGTACAAATGAAAAACAGAGACTGACAATAGATGTCTCCCTCAGTATGTCTCCACCCTACCTTTTTGAGATACTGTTTCTTATTTGAACCAGGAGCTCATGAATTCACCTATAGTCATTAGCAAGGACCAGGGATCTTCCTGTTTCTAGTCCTATAGCCCTGGGGTTATGCATATTTGCTACCATGCCTGGCCTTTACATGCATATTGAGTATCCAAGCTCAAGAATACCAAATTTATACTTATAAAGCAAGCACTCTCTTAACTGAGCCATCACCCCCAAGTCCCTAATATATTTCTTTTTTTTTCTTTTTTTTAAGACAGGGTTTCTCTGTATAGCTCTGGCTGTCCTGGAAATCTCTCTGTAGACCAGGCTGGCCTCTAACTCAGAAATCTGCCTGTCTCTGCCTCTGCCTCCCAAGGGCTGGGATAATAAGACTCTTATAAACCTTGCTTCGTGAGCTACAGATTTCAAATCTGATGTGAAATTAGTATTAACAGTTTTATCCTAATCAGAGCTCCCGTGTCAGAGTCTTTCCATCAACTCCATTCTCTGCAGAGGATTGGAACTCTTACCAGCTCTGCTAGAAACAAGAATGCTGCCAGTTAAGATTTGCTGCTCCCGGGGTACAAAAGAGTTGGTAGATTTAGTACAATTTTTAATGGCACTATGATTTCACAATCCGAAAGTTACTAGCACTCTCATCCCTTAATCAGAACATTGATGGTCTTCTCAATATTTCAAGGAGTAACTGACTTATCCTCTCCAACTACTGAAATGCTAGAAGGCATCTGTTTCCAACATAAGGATGCTTTGTCTACATTCAGTGCATGTCATTAAGTACAGCTACCTTCACACTTTACCATCATCTTTGGTGATTCTTCTGAATGTTCTAAAGCTACACTAACTGCCTATCACACACGTAGGGACCTTGTCCCTCAACCTCAGGCAAGGACAAGCTAAAGTTCTGCCTGCTGCTTATCAACACCATACCAAGTTGTCCCACAAAGCTGGAGACCCAGGAAGCAACCTTACAAACCTTAGACTTTCTCTACCCAGGATTCCAAATATTTCCCTCCCATTGACCCATCCAAGACCCTGTGCCATTTCTCCTGATCTCCCTGTATTCCACACTCCACAGAGCCCCACTTCTCAGGGACCATCTACCTGCTCCAACTAATTTAAAATGCTAGAACCAGCCAACACATGGAAAAGGAAGAGTCATTTAAACAAAAATGATGGTGGAAATGAAAATCCAAACAGAAACTTGAATGAGAAGGCCTGATTAAAGAATAAAGGACCTGCTGCTGTTACAAGAACTCATTGCTTCATTTTGACATTTATCTCCTGAACATAGTTTTCAGTGAAAATAACTACTAGCAAACTTTATTTTTCTGCAGCCTCCTCATCGGCTTTAGCCTTAAGATAATTCAAGAGAGTTAGAGATTTGTACCTGATTAAGACATCGGCTTCACAGAGAAGGCCTCCATTGGCTTTTGCTTTTGAACCTGAAAGTTCAAAGTTCTTTACATCAGCAATAAACATGGACTGGAACAGTATCTTTAGTTCCTGTTAAGAATATTTATTTACATTTATAAAATGGTTAACTATTGGACTCAAATTTTCTGTCTCTATTTTTCGGTACAGTTTCCTTACAAAGCTGTATCCAGTGTCATTTTCTGTTTAAAATAAGGGGCAGAATCTGGACATGACAAAACACATCTGTAATGTCATCATTTAAGAAGCTAAACATGGTAGTATTAGGAGATGAAAGCCAGCTTGAAGATGAACATAAATTAAGGGAAGGCAGGATGAAGAGTAGACAGAAGAAAAGAAAGACAAGAAGGGAGAGCAGAAGGAAAGAAGCTCAAGAGAGGCATGTGTAGTGTACAGTCCATATGTACATCATTGAGAAGAAGCCTAACTTGAGTATTCTGTCTCCTGTGGAAAGAGGCCTGAGGAGATGGAGAGGAACAGGTATGTTTCAGATCTCTAAAAGGATTAACTGCTTAAATCCATGGTGTGACATGACTAGAGGTCAGATTGTCCCAAGTCAATGGTCATAAAAGCATCAAGGATCACTGAACACAGACACTGTAATAAGTTAATACTTTAAATTACTGTGATAATTAGCAAAGTGTGAGTCAGAGTGATAAAATAGATGCTTGATGTTAGAAAATAGATTCCGAGGGCTTGATGGACACAAGCTGGCAAGGAGTCCTTGGTTTGGCAGAAATGAAAGATCTATAAAACAAAGTGCAATAAAATGAAGGGTACTGGGGACAGAGGTCATGGAGCTGGAGTATTGTCAAATGCAAAATGAAATGTTCTGTTCCTGTTTGCAAGGAATAATCCACTCACTTATAAAAGAGGCTAAAGCATGATGATGATCATGCTGGTGGTGTGTGTGTATGTGTGTGTGTGTGTGTGTGTGTGAGAGAGAGAGAGAGAGAGAGAGAGAGAGAGAGGGGGGGAGAGAGAGAGAGAGAGAGAGAGAATTAACTAATAATTAAAAGAGGGCATGAAGTTGTTGGGGAATGGGAGGAAGTAGAGAGGGGAGTTCTAAAATTATGTAAACACTACTAAACTACCAAACAAAATTTTAAATGGAAAGTCGTGCACCTATTATCTCTAAATCTAAGGTTGTTGCTAATGACTTAGTTTCTCCCTCAGATTTTTCCTGAGTCTTGTTTTTCTCCATTATCTGTTGCCATCATACTTTAGATGATCTATTTCATTTAATGTTTTCAGTTTTTAGAAACAAAAGTAGCATTAGCTGTAATTCCTTACTATTTTTATATTTATCTGTGAAAAATTAAACACTAGTCCCTCAAAAATTCTTTTAAAATTTCAAAAGTATTAATGAGGTGTTTTAAACTCATGCCTTGAATCTTTCTAAAAGAATTCTTGCATTTTTAATGTTGGAAAATAACTTAGCATAACAGAGGATGTTTGCATACATAAGAGATAAATTCAATCTATAAGAACAGCTGACTGTGCAAATTTTAAAAGAATTTAATAGAACATAGAAGCAAGGAAATCTGTAGTATAATTTAAAAGCCACAGAATATTTTATTCTAATGTGGAAATGGAAAAAAAAAGAGATAAAAGTTATTTACCAGATATTCCACAGCATTTCTTTTTCTTTTCTTTTAAAATTACTTTAAATTTATTTACAGTCCAGTCATTATCCCACTCCTGGTGGGCCCTCTCTGTGCTTAATCCAATTCCACCTCCCCACCCTGTCTCCAAGAAGATGTCCCCAAACCTTCACACCCCGAACCATGCCACCCCACTCCCTGGGGCCTCAAGTCTCTCAAGAGCTAGGTACATTTCTCTCACTGAGGCCAGACCAGACAGTCCTCTGCTGTGTATCTGTTGGGGGCCTCTTACCAGCTAGTGCATGCTGCCAGGTTGGTGGATCAGTGTCTGAGAGATCTCTGGTGTCTAGGTTAGTTGAGAGAGTTGGTCTTCCTATGTGGTTGGCCTCCTTCTCAACTTCTTCCAAATTTTCCCTAATTCAACCACAAGGTCCTGACTTCAGTCCATTGGTTGGGTATAAGAATCTGCATCTGAGCTGCATTTGTTGGGATTCTCAGAGAACAGCCATGCTAGGTTACTGTCTGTAAGCAGACCATAGCATCTGTGATAGAGTCAGGCCTTGGGGCCCCCACTTGAGATGCATCCCAAGTTGGGCCAGTTATTGGACCACCTTTCCTTCAGTATCTTCTTCATTTTTGTCCCTGCATTTCTTTTAGACAGGAACAATTTGGATCAGAGTTTTTGGTTGTAGAATGGCAACCCCATCCTTCCATTTGATGCCCTACCTTTCTACTGGAGGTGGACTCAACAACTTCACTCTCCTTACTGTTGGGTATTTCATTTAAGGTCCCTCCATTTGAGTCTGGAGAGTCTCTCACCTCCCAGGTCTGTGGAACATTCTAGAGGATCCTCACCCTCCTCCAGGTTGTATATTTCCATTCTTTCTGCTGGCCTCCAGAGCTTCTCTCATGTTTCCTGCTCTTACACACACCTGATCATATTCCACCTATCCTCTCCCCCTCCCTCCAGGCTCCTCCCTTCCTTCCCATCTCTGCCTCCCCTGATTGCTTTCTTCTCCCAGCCAAGCGGGATTGAAGCATCCTTACTTGGGCCCTTTGGCTTTTTAATCCCCTTGAGTTCTGTGGGTATTCTGCAATTTTTTTTTTATTTATTACTCACTTATTAGTAGTGCATACCATGCATGTCCTTTTGGGTCTGAGTTACCTTACTCAGGATGATATTTTCTAGTTCCATCCATTTGCCTGGAAAACTTATGATATCCTTTTACTTTTTTTTTTTTTCTTTATTAACAGTGTCTCCTTTCCCAGGTTCCCCTCCAAAAAAGAAAAAAAAGAAAAGAAAAGAAAACAAAACAAAACAATCCCATGTTCCCTCTCCCTCCTCCTCCCCCTAGTAACCATCCCACCCCCTCCTACTTACTGACCCTGGCATTCCCCTACACTGGGGCATAGAACCTTCACAGGGTCAAGGTCCTCTCCTCCCATTGATGACCGACTTGGCCATCCTCTGCTATACACATGCTGCTGGAGCCATGAGTCCCCCCATTTGTATTCTTTGTTTGGAGATTTAGTCCCTGGGAGCTCTGAGGGTACTAGTTAGCTCATATTGTTCTTCATCCTAAGGGGCTGCAAACCCTTCAGCTCCTTGGGTTCTTTCTCCAGCTCCTTCATTGGGACCCGGTACTCATTCCAATGGATGGCTGAGAGCCTCTACCTCTCTATTAGTTGGGTACTGTCAGAACCTCTCCAGAGACAGCTATATCAGGCTCCTGTCATCCAGCACTTGTTGGCATCCACAATAGTGTCTAGATTTGATGATTGAATATCTTTATCAATCCTATATCTGATAGATGGCTAATATCCAATATATACAAAGAACTCAAGAAGTTAGACTCCCGAGAAACAAATGACCCTATTAAAAATGGGGTACAGAGCTAAACAAAGAATTCTCAACTGACGAATACTGAATGGCTGAGAAGCACCTAAAGAAATGTTCAACATCCTTAGTCATCAGGGAAATACAAATCAAAACAACCCTGAGATTCTACTTCATACCAGTCAGATTGACTAGGGTAAAAATACTCAGGTGAGAGCAGATGCTGGAGAGGTTGTGGAGAAAGAGGAACACTCCTTCATTGCTGGTGGAAATGTACTCTGGTACAACCACTCTGGAAATCAGTTTGGCAGTTCATCCGGAAATTGGACATAGTACTACCAGAGGACCCAGCTATACCACTCCTGGGCATATACCCAGAAGGGGCTCCAATATGTAATAAGGACACATGCTCCACTATATTCATAGCAGTCTTATTTATAATAGCCAGAAACTAGAAACAACCCAGATGTCCCTCAATAGAAAAATGGATACCAAAAAATGTGGTATATCTACACAATAGAGTACTACTCAGCTATTAAAAACAATGAATTTATGAAATTCTTGGGGAAATAGATAGACCTGGAGAATATCATCCTGAGTGAGGTAACCCAATCACAAAAGAACACACATGGTATGCATTCTCTGATAAGTGGATATTAGCCTAGAAGATCACAATACACAAAGTACAAACCACAAACCATAAGAAACTCAAGAAGAGGGAAGACCAAAGTGTGGAACCTTTGTTCCTTCTTAAAAGGGGGAACAAATTACCCATGGAAGTTGTTGTAGAGACTAACTATGAAGCAGAGACTAAAGGAGTGACAATTCAGAGACTGCTCCACATGGGAATCCTTCCCATATTTGATGTCCTTTTTCTTAAGAAAATTAAGATATTATTATTATTATTACAATATTATTCCATTGTATAAATGAACCATATTTTCTGTATCCATTCTTCCATAATGAGAGATCTAGGTTGTTTCCTGTTTCTGACTAATAAAGATAAGGCCACTATGAACATAGTGGAGCATGTGGCCCTGTGGTACTGTGTATCATCTTTGGGAATATGCCCAGGAGTGGTAAAACTGGGTCTTCAGGTAGATCTATTTCTAATTTCCTGGGAAATCTCCAGATTGATTTCCAGAGTGGTTGTACCAGTTTGCAATCCCACCAGCATTGGAGGAGTGTTCCTCTTTCTTCACATCCTAGTCAACATGTGTTGTCACCTGAGTTTTTGATCTTAGCCATTCTGATTGTAGAAGATGGGATCTCAGGGTCATTTTAATCTGCATTTCCCCGATGACTAAGGATGTTAAATATTTCTTTAAGTGCCTCTCCACCATTCAGATTCCTCTGTTGTGAATTCTTTGTTTAGCTCTGTACTCAATATTTGATTGAGTTGTGTCATTTTATGGTGGTTAGCTTCTCGAGTTCTGAAAATATTTTGGATATTATCCCTCTATCAGATGTGGGGTTGGTGAAGATTATTTCCCCAATCTATAGGATGCCAAATTGTCCTATTGTCTATGCCCTTTGCCTTACATAAACTTCTCAGTTTCATGAGGTCCCATTTATCAATTCTTGATCTTAGAGCCTGAGCCATTGGAGTTCTGTTTAGAAAATTTCCCCCTGTGCCAATGAGTTCAAGGCTCTTTCCCACTTTCTCTTCTATTAGATTCAGTGTATCTGGTTTTATGTTGGAGTCCTTGATCCACTTGGACTTGAGTTTTGTACAAGGTGACAAATATGGATCTATTTTCATTTCTCTACATACTGATTGCCAGTTAGACCAGCAACATTTATTGACAATTCTTTCTTTTTTTCATTATATATTTTAGGCTTTGTCAGAGATCAAGTATCCATAAGTGTGAGGTTTTATTTCTGGGTCTTCAATCTATTCCACTGATCAAGTTATCTGTCTTTGTACCAGTACCATCCAGTTTTTATTGCTATTTCTCTCTAGTACATCTTGATGTCAGGGATGGTGATTTCCCCCCAGAAGTTCTTTTATTTTTAATAATTTGTTTTTTTGCTGTGCTAGTTTTTTTTTGTTTTCTCATATGAAATTGAGAATTGTTCTTTCTATGCATAGCATGATTTCTTAAACCTATTTTTTTACAAAGACAGATTTGGGTTAAAGTGGCTGAACAGTAGGACGGTTGGTTTTCAGCTGTGGAAGCAAGTACACAAGAAACCACCTGAGGAAAAGCTGTGTCCTCCACAGAGCTGGCAGGATAATAAAACAAACTTGACATTTCTCACTCTTCGTAGAGTAAACAAACATCATCTTCCTGTGAAACACAACTTAAAAATATAGACAAAGAAATGTAGACTTCATAAAATAGGTGGCTCTTGTGTCAGTGATACCCACCATGACCTTCCTAATACACAAGCTGTGGGGAAAATTAAAGATATGGAAGGGACAGATATAGCCTTTATTTTGAGCTTTGTTTTATTCCTTAAAAATATTTACTATTCTTGTTTTAATAATTTTTGTATGCGTCAGAACTAGCAAATGTAGATACAGATCCTTCCACTACTGTTCCTAGTGTGTATATCCTTTGGCAAGTCGGGTCACTCTTTTGTGTCTTTTGTTTCTTGTTTATAGCATGGGGATGATCAGAGCTACTTTAACATGGCAGGACAGGGG
This sequence comes from Mastomys coucha, assembly GCF_008632895.1. Taxonomy (NCBI): domain Eukaryota; kingdom Metazoa; phylum Chordata; class Mammalia; order Rodentia; family Muridae; genus Mastomys; species Mastomys coucha. The sequence continues at coordinate 18,249,558 of NW_022196899.1, forward strand.
CTTAATTGGGCAGACTTTTGGGGAAACATTGATCATTGTGATGATTGTGGATTTTGTTCTCCTGAAATTAGAAAGTATTGTGATACATAGGTTTGAAGGGTTTCTTCTGTATCATAATTTTCTATGCTCATCTACAAACCTAAGGAGTGAATATCTATCTATCTATCTATCTATCTATCTATCTATCTATCTCTATCTACCTATCTATCTAAGCCATTAGACTTATTATTGTTTTCTTCAATACTGAGGACTGAACCTGTATGTTCATTCAGTAAACTCTGGACAATTCAGATACCTCTACACAATTAAAAGACCTCTGCATCATTTCTACCCTATAATATGTTGATCATCTTCTAGTTGCTTTTCATTGGACTCATATGTACAACTCCAGTTTGAGTTCAGAATAGAGAGCAAAATTAATCTCAAAGCTCACACATAAATGCAAAAACTATGTATTTGCTAGAGTTAATCTTGTGTGTTGTGTATTCAAAAGATGAGTTCTGTGCCCCAATATCAGGTCAAAGTCTGGACATGGACATTGAATTAATGAACATTCTGTGAAGAATGATCCCTAATAATCTCTTATTGGATAATAAAAGACTATAGCCTATGACTGGGCAGGAGAGAAATGAAGGCAGAACTTGAGAATGAGTAGGGGGGTCTCAGGTAGGGACCATGAGGAGAAGGAAAAGGCAGAGGAAGAAGAGGTTTACAAGAGGACAGACGGATTCTGAGGATAGACCATGAACTATGAGAAAATTACCATGAGGACACACTTGGAGGCAAACAAACCGAACAAGACTCAGTTGGCAAGAAACATGGAGGCTTTGGCTGGGTTATAGATTAGAATAGTTTAGAACCTGCCCAGTTTAGGCTTATAGATTGGTAATAAAAATACCAGGTTTCTGTGTCTTTTATTTGGGAATTATATGGTATAGAGTTGGAGTGTGAACCACCCATAAAATTAATTCTATAGTACATATCTATGTCTATATTGAGAATGTATACTAGATAGCAGTTATTCCCATGAATATATACCTCTGTGTGTGTGTGTGTGTGTGTGTGAGGCAAAAGCAAACAGGCTGTGCTGGCCTCTCCCTTAGCTTTCTGTATAGAAAATTCTCAGTAAATAATATTTTAAGTATGATGTTCTAACATTGTTCAGAATATTCTGTTACATGAAAAAGCAGGGATTAGTTTGCTGGTCCAGTTACGGAAACTAAACAGATGATGGGGAAATGGGAAGGTTATTATACAAGATAATTATATACTAATTATTCTATTGGTATATATCCTTAGAAGCCAGGAATAGACAGAGGAATAAGGGAAATATATAGAAACACTGCATCCATTGTCATTTTGGAGCTAGACATGATAGGCCAATCAACATGAGTAGTCACTATGAGCTAGAAGGTCCAAGAAAGAGGTCCACCTCAGACATTTGGAAAGAACAAAATGCTGCTGAAAGAACCTCAATATAATGGGGCTCATGTTGGGATTCAGACCATTAGAATGGTGAGACAGAAACATTTTCATGGGAATGAGATCCAGCAGGAGAAATTTAGTTCAAAACCACAGGTAAATAACAGAACTGAAATTATGACTTAAGGAAATAGAAGATTCCACTCTCCTGGACAAGGAAGACGTGTCCACCTAGTTGTCAGCCAGAGAGATGGAATGCATGGAGTTTAAAAGGCAAAACAGAAAGCTAGCTGTTTATAATAAATGTGTTCTCATTAGTTGCTTAATTTTAGTTAGAATGGGTTTGCATATTGTGTGTCACTTGTAAATCAAGGACTTTTAATTAATAGGGCTGTTATCCTAATAGTAGGTAAACACAGGTCACCCCAACAATGATCTTTGAGAACTACAGATTTATGAAGAGAACAATAATCTCTGTCTTTTGACTATGCCAATAGGATTCATTTTAACAATGTAACAGAGTGGCCTCAGTGGGAGAGGATTTGCCTAATCCTATAGAAACTTGATTTCTTAGAAAAGGGGGATGTGGGTATGTGTGAGGTGGGTGGGAGAGGTGCTCTCAAAGGCAAAAGGGATGGGAGAAGGGGTAAAAAATTCTTGGAGGGAGGATTGGGAAGGGGAGTCAACATTTGAAATGTAAATAAATAAAACAATTTTTAAAAAGTAATTATTTTTTATTACATATTTTCTTTATTTACATTTCAAATGATATCCCCCTTTCTGGTTTTCCCTCCAAAACCAAACCAAAACAAAACAAAACAAAAAACCGCTAATCCCTCCCCCCCATCCCCCTGCTCAACAACCCACCCTCTCCCACTTCCTGGCCCTGGCATTCCCCTACACTGGGGCATAGAGCCTTCACAGGACCAAGGGCCTCTCCTCCCATTGATGACTGACTAGACCTTCCTCTGTTACATATGTAGCTAGAGCCCTGAGTCCCACTATGTGTACTCTTTAGTTGGTGGTTTAGTCCCTGGGAGCTCTGAGGGTATTGGGTAGTTCATATTGTTGTTCCTTCTAAGGGACTGCAAAACCCTTCAGCTCCTTGAGTCTTTTCTCTAGCTCCTTCATTGGGGACCCTGTGTTCAGTCCAGTGAATCCCTGTAAGCCTCCACTTCTGTATTAGTCAGGCACTGGCAGAGCCTCTCAGGAGACAGCTATATCAGGCTCCTGTCAGCCAACACTTGTTGGCATCCACAATAGTGTCTGGGTTTGGTGATTGAATATGGGAAGGATTCCCATGTGGGGCAGTCTCTGGATTGTCCTTCCTTTAGTCTCTGCTCCATACTTGGCTCCAGTCTCTGCAACTCCTTGCATGGGTATTTTGTTACCCCTTCTAAGAAAGATCAAAGTATCCACACTTTGGTCTTCCTTCTTGAGTTTCATATGGTTTCTGGATTGTATCTTGGGTATTGTATTCTGAGCTTCTGGGCTAATATCCACTTATCAGTGAATGCATACCATGCGTGTTCTTTTGTGATTGGGTTACCTCACTCTGGATGATATTCTCTATCCATCCATTTCCCTAAGAATTTCATAAATTCATTGATTTTAATAGCTGAGCAGTACTCCATTGTGTAAAGTGCTGGTCTCCAGGGAGTGCTCTGACCCCAGGACTCAGGTGAGATCGCCATTTTTCCTCTGGTGACCCTCTAAGAAAGTAATTCTTAAACATCTTACTTTACTACTCCTACTACCACTACCACCACCACCACCACCACTACTACTACTACTGCTACTTCTTCTTCTTCTTTAAACAGCTATACTTCTCTTTGTTATATCTTCTTTATATTTATTTTCTAAAAATTAGCTCTTTGAGAGTTTTATACATGTTACTTTTTTCCAATAAAATTTTCTAAAAATACACATTGTTTTATGCACTGAGAAACTGAGATTCAAAATGTTTTAGACCTTCTGTGTGAATGAAAAATTCAAACCTTAGTTTTCTTTCAGCAATGTCCCACTGTGTCATTTATTCAATCATATTTACTGATATTATATACTAAACACAGTGACATCAAGCATTTAGAATTTAATAGAGTTTCATTATATGCATAAAACATTCATAGTTCTTGCTCTATTATTTCTATCTTACAGATGACACACAGAATCTCTTCCTGAAACTTGTTTGAAATAGCAAAAGCTATCAAACCAGTCAGTCAAGATCTTACTAATTCTGTTTATCTCTACCATTCTCAGCCTAGGTGCTGAATGCACAGTCTGAATATATTTGTAGTCTGCTCTACCAGAGGTGGCGTTCTCACTAAAGAGAGATAATAATAAAGCCTATAATCTGAGAGCCCTAGTGGTAATAGGATTAAAGAGGAATATTGAAGGATGACGTATGGAAGAAAAATGAGGTGTCCAACATTGTTCAAAGAACTTAAGAGAGATCAGATAAGGAAAATGGAGAAGGGATGCTCCCTAGGGAGACAGAGAGGGATAAATACAGAAGGAGGTAGGAGAAAGGTAAAGAGGAATAGCAGGGGGGGGGCTACAAATAATTTGACAGGGGAAATGGGAAAGGGGACTCCCTAAGAGAAGAGTGGGAAGGTAAACACAGGAGGAGGTCATGCTTACAATAACATATAAAGAGTTGAAAAAGTCACAAGAAATCATATTGTCAGCTCTAGGTAGAAAGAAATAGAAGAAAGGAAGGAAGAAAGAAAGAAAGGAAGGAAGAAGTGAAGGAAGGAAAAAATATCAAATTCCGTAATACATTTAATTTAGTAAATACATACACATAGTTTTTATCTTTTTCTCATCTAGACTCACAGTGCTCACCCAAGGACCAAACACTACCTAACAAACACTAATATATCAGTCTTGTAAGCCTTCTTTGGGTTGTTGGCCAGGGATATCTAAGAGACTCCCCCAAAATGCAGCTTAATGATTTTGTTTTTGCTTCCCCTTGTGAGTGGAAGTCTCTCCTGCTGAAGACACCATGCCCTTCAGTAACAAGGTCCAGAGGCCCTTGAACTGGAACTGACCTGAATGACCCCTTCCTGAGGATTCTTTCAAGGCTAGAGAATATGGCACACACCCTTTCAAAAGGAGGAGGCAATAAAGAATCACATTCAGCTCTGCTTCTTATAAAACATATCAGAGAGTCAAGATGAGGAGTACGCCGTGTTTGCTGTCTGATTTTATGTATCTGCTATACTCTTTAAGTGATGTGCATACATTAGGAGTATACATGAGGACATTTATGAAAGATATTGACATTTGTATAGATCAATAGAGAATAGTCATGCTCACCAGTGTAGCCAGGAATCACCTCTTGGAGTCTATGTAGCACAAGATGGGTTAAGGGAATGCAATGTAGTTTGGCTTCTTGATCTTAAGTCCTTGATTCTGGGTCTAAAAGAATTTCCAGTTTTCACTGTGGGTACTAGCTATTGAGCCTTAAGTTTCAGAACAAATATTACTCTATACATGTCTCTACTACACATGCCTGCAGATATAGAGTGAACTGCATTGGTACAAGCATAGTGTGAAGCTTCCCAGACTCCTTTATAACATGGGCAAATTATCCGAATAAGGCGCATTTTACTAAAGTCAGTATATGTACTTTTGGTTCTCTTGCTCTGAAGAACCCTAACTAATGCTCTAATTAAAAAGATGCAGGTCAAAATAATCGTGTCCCTTTCCTGAAGCTGAAATAAGGCCAATGTGAATAAAGTTACAATTAAATTAAAATTAAAGAATGAGAATTGAGACAACATAAGAGTTCTAATTTGTTTTCTATTTATCTAAGTATTGCTAACAATGAAATTGCCTTATAAGTTAATATACATTGTTAACCGTCAGATCTTATTTCAGTAATGAATTGCATGTGTCAAGTAAACTAAATAAAGTCCAATGTCCTCCTTTATCTACTGGGAGGACAGCGATGTCACTACTAAGCACAGAGGTACTGTATGCCAGCTATTCCTGTTTCAGGTTCAAACTCTTGCAGCATCCCTGGCTACTAAATCTTTGCTTAATGAGTTTACCCAAAAGTACTGGTGTATTTGGTTAATGTTAGCATATTACAAACAACTGAATCCACCCTGTCATTTTAACAGTGGGTTATTAATCACTAATGTAGTTCATGTTGTGTAAACTTTACAAATATCCACAGGTATATGTGTATGTCTAGAATATGTAGTTAATGAATTAACCAATACTATTCTTTCACACCTTGGAAAGGTTTAATTTACTATATATTTGAAAGCTTGCTTTATTTGATTGAATACTATAGATAAGTGATATTCCTGAGAATTTTTAAAAGAACCTTTAATATCCATTCAACAATAGAGAATCATGAGAACAGATATGCTTAGGATGTCTTCTTTGGGAATTATAAAAGTAAATTAAGAATTACTTATATCTACTAATATTTACATTGGGTTACTAAATCTACTTTCTTATAATTTTAATATTTTTAGCACAAAGCAAAACAACTCAATAAAATTATATGCAGCTATGCAATTATTGTATAAGCTATACATCTCTAAAAAACAATTTGATTCAGATAATGATCTATTTAAAAACAAAAGATTAACATAGCACATGGAGGATGCTATGAACTGATTGCTTTTTGAAAATTCAACAGACTTTTAGTTAATCTTTTCCTAATTGGTCACATTTATCTCAGGTTCCCATGACTTTGGACATAGACAATAAAGGCAAGCTCTATGAGAACACTGAAGGCAGGCTCTACCAGAACATCAAAGGCAGGCTCTACCAGAACACCAAAGGCAGGCTCGATGAGAACACCAAAGGCAGGCTCTATGAGAACACTGAAGGCAGGCTCTACCAGAACACCAAAGGCAGGCTCTATGAGAACACTGAAGGCAGGCTCTACCAGAACATCAAAGGCAGGCTCTACCAGAACACCGAAGGCAGGCTCTATGAGAACAGGGATCCATGAACTGGGATGATAGAGGGGATGGCTCTCTTTTCAGGATGATATTAATATTTGTTTATTTTTTATTATTTTAATGATTTTATTTTTTTCAGATTTGAGTGCATGCGTGTTTTTCCCATCTGTAAGTCTGTCCACCATGTGCATGTAGTACCTGAAGCCTGAAGAGAGTATCGGATCTCTTGAGGCTGTGGTTGTAAGTTACACGTGGTCTGTAGAAAGAGCAGCCAGTGTTCTTAACCATTGAGCCATCTCCCCAGCCCCAGACAATGCCAATGTTAATATACTTAATTTTCTAAAGTTAGAGGTACAAGATTTGTTGACTAATTGGTTTTCATGAATTAAAGTTTTCTTAGAGCAATCTATATTTTAAAATATGCAACTACACATGTGAGAACAGTGCTCTTTTGTAAATTTACCCTCTAGGAATATTACAGCCAAATGTTCCAGTGAAGAGAATAGCACTTATTTAAGAAGAATTTGAGCTGACAAAAATCCTTCGAATGGAACATTTTAATTAAGGTCTTGCAATGAGACAAACTAAAAGATCCAATTTCTTTGTTTTATTTTGTAAAATAATTTGCATTTTGTGTTTAAATATAGAAAGTAAGTCTAAAAGGAGGAAGGACAAACCTGATTTTTTAGTTATATGAATTTTGAGAGCAGGAAATTTTTACAAAACTATTAATCTGCATTTAAACTACATTAACTGTTTTCATATCTCAGCAGTTTTGACAGAAATGCTTTCTATAGTACATCCAATAGAACAACTGATTGAAGAGAGGGACAGAGGGGCTGGCTCAGTGTCATTTTCTGGTTTTCATTCTTTATGTTTTGTTCCTTTTTATCTATGAAAATTATATACCTTCCTTCTACAGCAGATCAAGATAAAAGCTAAGTATGATGAAGAATAGGAACACAAACTTGAACAACCAGGAGAAAAGAAAAGCAAACAAAGATTCTATACTTCCATCCCCAAAGCAGATTCTCTCCCCAGACCATCAATGTCTCCATGAAGGATTTGGGAAATGTATTTTTCTGAGAACTAGTTACCCATTTCAGACCTCCTGACTTGTGTACATTTGTGTTCCTATACTAGAGGTATACATATATACACATACATAAAGACCTCAACCACCACACATAACATATGAAAAATCCTTCAAACCCAGCTTAGCTGCCTTCAATCCTCTGGGCAGCTTAGGTTGTTTGTTTGTATGTTTGTTTGTTTGTGTGTCAGTCTTCCCCTTCCCTGACTCAACCACCTTCTTCTAGCAGAGGTTACAAATATCTGTGTATCCAATTAGCTCTGGCTGACTGTAGATCTGGGCCAGAATATGATGGTTTATTTCACTAATTGGATAGTTCATTCTTAGCAGGTTTTCCTTAACCCCTGATTCACAGTTCTTTTGCTTAAGGGAAATGATCTGATATATTTTCACCAGGCAACACCCATATTTGAATAGAATTGCTCTTAGTAACTAGTCACTGTTCTTTTTCTTCTCTCCCCATTTTGAATTCCTCTGATCTCTAGTTCTCTCTCTCTCTCTCTCTCTCTCTCTCTCTCTCTCTCTCTCTCTCTCTCTCTCTCTCTCTCCCTCCATCCCTCCCTGCCTCCCTCCCTTTATCCCTCCCTCTCCCCCTCTCCCTTCCCCCTCTCTCCTCTGTGTGTATATGGGTATATATGTTTCTATATTTGTATCTAAAATCAAATCAATCCATTATTTCTGCCATCTTAACCGGCATATTATTTGAATGTGAAACCTCTAGGCAATGGAAATTCCCTGGTCATATGAATATCATCTAATATTATCTTTGTCTCCATAATTGTACCATTTTTAACCCCAATTCCTGATCATATCTGCCAGTCCTTTCCAAGATACTTTTCAGTCTTACCAATCCTTAATATTTCATGTTAAACATGAAATGACTAGAACAGACCCAGTCAGAAGTAAAACTATTGATGATCCTTCTTCTTCATCTTGCCAATTAAGTCATGAACACACCAGTGTGTCTACACAATATCTCCCCTTCTTAGCTTCCCAGGATTTAACACAGAAGGCCTGAAAAGCATCACAAGTTCTTCCATAAGCTTTCAGAATCCTGGGGTAACTCAGAGCTCTGTGGAATTGCCTCTAACTCCTTCAGGCATAGCCACTAGAGTTTCATTTGCTCAGTCTGTTTGATAAGCTCACAAGGGAAAAACACGCTTTCATCACTTGGAGAGATGAGAAACCTCATAGCTTTAAATGTTGTAATTAAACTTTTCCAAATTTCCTTGAAAAGTAAAGACACATGTATGCCTTTCTTTGTAAGCACTATTAAATAAAAACATCAGCCTGTTAAGTACTGAGAAAAATAGCATATGCATTTATTCCTATGATACCACTGAAACTTAAGCCTTGTGTTATAATCCATATTTAAATAGATGAAGATACTGACTCCTAAACTAAAGGTGAACTATATTGTCAAATGGGATTAGTAAGTGAAAAATCTGAGATGCAAACCTATATATGTCTGATGCCAGATATTCAATGGCATTGCTATATTCCACCCAAATATTTAACTTTATGATTCCCAATCCATTTAAGTGGGTGAGGTCTTAGTCACCCACTTAGTAAAAGGGCCATGACACAGATGCTCCGGAGAGGTGCTCATTGGTCCCTGCTGCACCTTTGGAAACCAATGGCTATAGATGGATGCTGGGGTAATGGAGTCTTCAGTTTAGTACCCACTTGAGAGTTGATCAGGCTTTAGTGGATAGTTCCTCCCCCATGGCCATGTGTATGAATGTTGTGGACCTCAACGGGTCACAATCAAACAAAACGACATGAACATGAGAAAGAAGTTGAAGGAAGGAGAGGGGTTGACAGGGGTGAGAAAAAGACAAAACGAGCATTGGACAGGAGTAAACAGAATGTGTTGTTCATATATAAACATTGTCTAATAATTTAATTAATAGGAAAGAGGACCAGAAACTGGCAGTTGGCGGGAAACTTGAGAAGCAGAGTCATTCTGGAAAACTCCTAAGGATTGTATATGAGGAGGAGTAGGCCAGGGAGCCACCAATGTTACTTCCCAGGTGATTTACCTAAGATGCAGAAGACAAAAGGACCTACCACTGTTACCGGGTACTTGGGGAACAGAGGCAGTAGTAATCAAGATGTCTGTAAGCCTAGATTCATTCATCAGGAAAGAGGGAGCACTCTTAAAAATAATGCAAAATTACAAGTAAAAGTTAATCATGAAAATGAGTGTGAAGAGAACAGATGTCAGTTTTTTCAAAAGCCAACCTACTCCACGTATATTATAGTAACCCAAGGAATTCTATAGTACTCTGTCATCAGAAAATGCCATGGAACACCTTTCTAAATCACCTTTATCTACAGTTTGGGCTGAATATTCCTTAGTTCCTTTTGAATCATTTCACGACAGTGATTTTGAAATATTCACTACAGAAAGCAGAAAAAAATAGAAAGGTTTTCTGTACAATTGAAATTTGTGTTTTATCCACAGTATATAGGTTTTTATTTTGATTTTTACAACTCATACTGGAAAATGCCACCTAATATTCTGGGAATAATATGAAATTTAGAAAAAACCTTTATTTAGTTTCTGCCTTTTTTTCAGTATTAGGCACACTCTGTATTTAGCTTACCATTACACGTTTACACTCTGTATTTAGCTTACCATTACACTTTTACACTCTGTATTTAGTTTGCCATTACACTTTTACATACTTACAAGCACTGAAGTTTTATGAATTATAGTATTCACAATTACAATGAAGGTGAATCCAAATACATGGTTTGATTATATTATAATTGATCCATGACCTGACTCATTACAGGGAACAGGAATATTGGCTAGAAAAGATCGCACTTAATCTGTGATCTGACCTGACATGTTTTAAAGAAGTAAGTTCTCATCCCACGCAGTACAATCTTTATGACCCACACACTTCTTCTGTGAGACAGTTTAACCTGTGTTGATATCATGCTAAAATAACATGCATCTGTTTTGTGGTCATAGAAGGAATGCTAACAATTCTCTAAAAGGTGTGACTACATATCAGAATGTAGTAATAACATAAATATATGAAAATTAAAATTATATGATTATATATTTATGTATATGTATATATATGTGTGTATTGGATATATATATATACATATGTATGTATATATATATATATATATATATACACACACACACACACATATGTATACATCCAATAAGCCCAATTTAACTCTACTGCTACAAGAGATTAAAAAAAAAAAACCTAGATTGGTCCCAATCTCCCCAGCAACTCCCAACTGGAAGGAATTATACAAAGAAAAGGTTGAACAGGAAAGATACTTGTCTTAATTATTTTTGGATCACATATTTATGTTTTTCTAACTTAAAAAATGAAAGTAAAACCAGGACCCTTCAGAGGAGACTTGTAATTTAACCTTCACTAACTGCACAGTAAATCCATCCCTAAATTCTGTGTTATTCTACATAGCATAGGGGTATACAAGTTAGTGGATAAAAATCCAGAAAGAAAATGCAGTGTTTGTTTTTCTGGGTCTAAGTGGTCTCTCTCACCATAGTCTTTTCCAGATCCATTCCATAAAGTCACAAATTTTATGATTTCATTTTCTCTAATGCTGATTAGCATTCACCTGTATATTTGTACCATATTTTCATTGCCCATTCATTTATTGAAAGACATTTATTTTCCATTTCCTGGTTATTATGAACAGGGCAGCTATGAACGTTACTGGACAAGTGTCTCTGCAGTAGGAGGTCTACGTAGTCATTTGAGCATATGCCCTGAAGTGTACACATGGCCCATCTGATAGGTTTATTTTTAGGCTTTTTAAAGAATTCACAATACTTATATCCCAAAGACCTACACCAATTTGCACTCACTAACAGGATATGACTTCCTTGTTCTCCACAATCTTGCCAGCATTTGCTATCTGTTATTTGGTTCATCTTCAACATTCTGACTTTTAGGAGATGAAAAAATCCTCAATGTTCTTTTAATTTGTATTTCCCAGATTGCTAAGGTTGATGTCATATGTTGAGGTATTTCTTAGCTTTTTTTTACTGCTTCTACTGAGAACACTCTGTTTATATACCTCCCACAAATAACTGTAACTATAGTCCCTCTTCAAAGAAGCATCTCTGCTCTATAAATGGAGGCTATCAAAGAATACAACTGGACAAACACAGAGCTCAATGGATCATGGGAAGCCCAGCTCTAAAAGCCTATAGAGCAGCTGCTACATATGGCTCAGAGACCATACCAGCAGTCCAGAAAAATTGAAGAGTGCCAAAGCCTGCTGTAAAATAATCTCCTCTAAAAATGGCTGCATAAACAACAGCAGTATCACAGCACATGGTAGCAGGGGAGGGTGAATGGCCAATGGGATTCCACTTGTAGGCAAATAACTACAAGTAACTATTGACTGATGAGTAAGAAAATTAGCCCCTCCCAGGGTTCCCAGGGTTGAGTCTACTTACTGGTTGTACAGGCAGAGTAGTCAACATTCAAACCACATAACTACAAAACAACATAAATGAATATATATATATATATATATATATATATATATATATATATATATATTGTAGATGTATGTTTATGTGTGTATATGCATGTATGTGTGTGTGTAATAACTCTAATCAAAGAAAGGAAGTGATTTACATGAGACTTGGGATATGGTGTGGGTTCAAGGGAGAGTTTTTGGGAGGGGATGTAGAAATGGAAGGTAAGGGGTGAAAGTGATATAATTTTATCTAATTTAAAAATAATAAAAATAGTTATCAAAATAAATATCTAAAAATTTGATATTCATGAAAAAGTGAATGTGGAGACTGGAGTCATCTGAAATGACGAAGAGAGGTCCCAAGGGATAGGGGTCTCTGCTCACAGATTACAGCAAAAGCTAAGAGCCTTGTAAAACTCTTTGCTCCATCTTATAAACCAAGGCATTCCCCGAAGTTTGTATTATTGATCTGAATTTCTACATCTCAGTCTTCATCCAGTGAAACAACTTTAAAGTAGGTATCTTAGAGAACAATCTTTCCAGAGCTTCTTTAATGGAGCCTGAACTCCGTGCACAGACTTTGTGACATGCAGGCCACATGAAGTGATATCACAACTCACAGTGCGAATCAATCTATGTGAGCCTTATTAAACAACCTCTGTGTTCTTGGCATTTTAAAGGACATTGTTGGGTAAAGATGGATGAATACATGTACGGTTTGCATTCACTCAGAGCATGCAAGCTTGGACTGACAGCAAACAAGTGAATGACTAATCCCAAGCACCTTTCAGATGAAGGAAGACAAGGAAGTCTCTCCAAGACTAAAATGCAGCCTTGAAATTTTTTTTATTTTTTTTTTGTGTAATAAAGTGAGTGTGTAAAGAGATGATTTCATTATTGACAGTAAACACATACATATCATAATCTGAAAAGAAACATGTTTACTGATAATTCTATTTTAATAAGAATTGCACACTCAGCAGCTAGAAAGTAAGAGTGAAATGCTAATCAACCCCCCCACAAAATAATAATAATAATAATAATAATAATAATAATAATAATAATAATAAATACCTCTGTTCAATTATAACTTATTTTTAGCATTTAGCTTTGAAATTGCTTAGAGTTCTTTTCCATTTTGGTCCTTTATCTTTAGAGCTTGAAGTTCATTTATCATATGCTTCAAACTCTATTATTTTAGATAATAGTTGAGTCTACAATGTAGAAGAAGAGCCGTTGTTCTCAGGTATTAATATTTCACCATTAAGCTACGATCTAAGTAGAGCTCCTTGCATCCTGAGTGCATTTTGTCAGTTATTTACAAAGTGTATTATAAGTTTATACAAATAACACATGGTCACAATAAAAATGAAAAGAAATGGGATAAACTGATAAACTATGTTTATAGGAAGCTAAAAGCTACTCATAGAATTAAAGCCTTAAATGGATTACTCCACAGGGGATGATAAAATGTTTTAATCCTCTTTCACAAAGTATTTGTTTTCTATTTCATTATTGAGCACTCTCTTCAGTTTCTGCTTCAAAGTGTACTTGACAAAGATCACACCATATTTTCATTTGAAATATTTTAAGGGATAATTTTAACTAGTTTGTAAAAACAAACAGTTTAGTAACTCAAAGGCATTATTAAGATTGTGAGTGATTTTGATTTTATTATCATGTATAATCTTATTAATTCTTGTGTACAATAATTCTGTGACTCAATAGTTCCTTTTAGATATGATTGTCACCCAAATATTCCATATCACTTCCAACCAAAGAAACTTAAATAAAGAAACTGAAATCAGATTTAATATATCCCAATTTCTTCCTCTAATAATTTAGTATAAAAGCACAATAAAACAATATATTGTCACAATATTTTTCATTATCCATGATGGTTTTCTTCACAAATATAGGAATTTGGGGTGGGGGTTTCCTAGTATACAATTTGAAATCAAGTTATTGGGGAATATCAATCTGTGGCTAAGGCAGATGTCACTGCACTGCTAGCCGTGAGACTCTAGATATTTGCAGATCTTACTTAGAACAATGTGTTCCAAAGACGCAAAGACCTGCCAAGACTAGTGAGGAAATCAGACAGTACAAGATGAAATCAAGAATTTAATACAGAGTAGTTGAGAGCAAGTATTTGAATTTCAGGCATACTGTTGAGCACTACATGATCTTGGTGAATCCTCAGTTACTTCAGATTTAAAAGCTTGTCTACAGTCTCTCTTTACATGCTGACTTCACAACTCTCACGAATACATAGTCAAGGGCCAATATGTTGACTCAACAGATAAAGGTGCCATCCCAGAAGCCTTACAACCTGAGTTTGAGTTCTAGAACACTAATTGTGTAATGAGAGACAAAAAAGGTTTGGTTTGACTTAAGGCCCATTCTATAAGAGAACCCATGCACAACACTGCTTGGTTGACCTGAGAATAGATAGCCCAGGGACAGAAAACCAAAAATCAAATACTGCTGTGGCTGGTTTTTTGTTTGGTTGTTTGGTTTTGATTTTTTTTTTAAGTAGCAATAAAATGACTCCTGATTGCATTCTCAAAGATGCTATACTCATAGATTAATGCCTTGCTCAGCCATCATCCGAGAAGCTCCCCTCTGCAGCAGATGGCAATAAATAGAGAGACCCTGCAGAGAATTAGAAACCTTGGAATACTCAACAATAAATGGGATATCACCATCAAATCCCTCACCTTAGACCCTAAAGAGGAGGCCACCCTGTGTGAAAGCCAGAGGGTTTAGAGGACACCAAGAAAGCAAGGCCTTCAAAGATAAAAAGATTAAGACAGATATAAGCTCACAGAGACTGTGGCAACACGCACTGGGCCTGCATTGGATCTTGGAATTGAAAGGACTAGTGGATGCATGCCTTCATCCCTAACCCAAAAGCTATCTCCAACTGAAATTTACTTTCAATTGGAAAATTAGTTTCCTATAAAAAAGTCTCATTGTGAAACAACTATTATATACTTGTACCTGTTCCTATATCTATTCCTATACTCATACTTTAAGTATACCTCTCTCTCTCTCTCT
>NW_022196899.1:18264558-18272617 GCF_008632895.1 Mastomys coucha
TCTCTCTCTCTCTCTCTCTCTCTCTCTCTCTCTCTCTCTCTCTCCTCCCTCTCCTTCCCCCCTCTCTCTATCAAGTTTTTTTTAATCATTTAGGAATTTTATGTGATAAAATTTTATGTGAGTACACTGAGTATACTCACTTTCCAGTCTTCCCATGTTTCCACCCCACCAAAGGAGAAGATCAAGAAAAAAAAAAAAAAGCCAAGTCCAATTTTTGCTGTCCTTGATCCACGGGAGCATGGTCTCACTACTTATGGCCAGCCCCTTAAAAAATTGAGTCTCTCCTTCTCTCCTGCACCCAACCTCTCCCAGAAGCCAACAATTGTGGAGAGCTATACTTCAATATCCTTATCACAATTCTTAACATCTCTCTTTAATGACTTTCCATCCTTTCTGTCTACCTACTCTTATGAGAAGGTTGCTTCCGAAGGCAATGATCTCCTAGTGTCTTGGACCCATCTTGCCCCTACAGTTCCTCCTTATCTTCATAGAGATCATGAAGTCTCCAAGACTGAAGCAGCAATGGATAAGATGGCATGGGTCTGTGCTACCTTCTCTGCATATGTGTTATAGTTAGTGCCTTGGTATTTTAGAGATGCTCCTGACAGTAGGAATGACTATGTCTCTGACTCTTCTGTCTGGTCTTGTGACCCCTTCCCTCCTTACTGGGATTCCCTGCCCAGCATTGATGTGAGGATTTGTGTCTGGTCTTATTGTATCTTTTTGTGTTGATGTACAGTTGATATACCTGGTAGGACTGTGACTCCTATCTGAGGTTGGGCGGAGCAAGACTGGGAGGAGTGGGATGAGGGGTAGCTGCTGCAAAGAGGTGTTGTATGAGAAAAGAATACATAAATATGTTTTTTTTAAAAAAATCTCCATAAGAAGAAAGGAAAGAAAAAAGCCTATGCTGCTTTCCTAGCAGTAGACAACCAAAAGAAAATAAACTCAGTGCTGTCATAGGAAGTTCTCTGTCTTATAATACTGTGTCATATATATTGTATGTATATATGTATATATGAAAAATATATAGGAAATATATATGTATATATTTATTTTATTACACATTGCATAAAATATAAATAAATGTATTACATATATGATATATATCTTTTTACCCTACAATTTTTTTGTGCTTGTGTTATAGCTTCTAGCTTAAATAACTCGATAAGTGTTAATTGCCATGATACCTGGACCAAACCATACTTTTTCTGTTTATTCTCTGGCTATGTAGATAGTCACTTGGTTCTGTAAATGGTAGACCATAACGATGCAGCAAAATTTAAACATATTTTAAATAGGTTGGCTCTTGCCTCAGATTCTAAGCTAAAAATAATCAGTTTTGTCCTTTTTGTCCTTCATCAATGAAGTGATGATGCTGCGGATTGCAGAAGAACCTTCCTAACCTAATTGTGACATAGAGTAACTGAGGATGGATCAATGAGTTATAAAAATAAGGCACACAATTTCTAGTGTAATGGACCTGTTGTTCAATTAGATTTCACAAGCACTCTCTCATGAATACATAACCCCCCCCACACACATACACACATGTACACACACACACAGAGAGACACACATACACACTTGAAACTGTCTTCATTTTTGATGGTGGCATATTTTAAATTTTTTTTATGATAACCAAAACCATGTGACTAACATATAGAACAGGTATCTTTCTATGATTGACAGTGGATGAAATAGTATTACATGGTTAAGTTTCATTCTGAGTTTGAGGTTCCATCTGAACCAGATCAAGACACTCAAAAAGAACACAAGTTTTCACCAGTGTTGGACATCCTCTGGAGAAGTTCATCCTCACTTTTGTATTTGGGGGAGCATGTGATACACCTTTAGTTTGTTCCATTACTGTTGTCTACAGCAAATAACACCACAGGATACCAATGGTAAATCCAGGAACAATATATACTTCATATTCTTCCTGTCTTGAAAAACTTCACCTAGGCAAACATTTCTCAGTATCTCTTCCAAAGTAAACCTTCCAAGCATTCATTAAGCTCTGTTTTTTGAGTCAGGGTTTCTCTGTATAGCCCTGGCTGTCCTCTAACTCACTTTGTAGAACAGGCTGGTCTTGAACTCAGAAATCCTCCTGCCTCTGCCTCCCAAGTGCTGGGATTAAAGGCATGCACCACCACTGCCTGGCTCTAACTTCTTTACCTATATTTTATCAGTTACATGATACATATATACCAATACAATATCAGTCACATATTTAGCTATATAAGATGATTCTGGAATCTAAATTGTGTTTCGTTTTATTTTTAAATCATATTCCCACTGTAGCCACTGTGAATACATTCTATAGCACAGTCTGTCTTCAAACTCATGGCAGTCCTCCTTGATTATCTTCTTGATGTCTGAGATTGCAGGATTAGCCATTTGTCTCAGCCTTACAATTTCGTTTTAAGTTACCCTTAATGATAGATCCTCATTTTGCATCTTTTTCCTTCTTGCTCTGTTTTATCATCTGCTTTTCTGCACATCATACCATGAGAACTGAGCAGCTGTATACTATACTATAAGTGGTTAATTACATATGTGCAGCTTTGCTTAATGGTGTTTTTAAACTCTAATTTGCATGTAATGAAAAATGAATTTATTTTCTACTTTGGAATTTCGTAAGTGTTAACTCTTCAAAATTAAATGAGTCATTGAAAATAATATGAGATGCAAGGATTTTAATGTCTCAGTGTGTTTTCTCATTTCTTAAGATCCAAAATATCACATTGTCCATTTGCCTCTGACGAATCATCATAATTCTCAATCCATTCCAATTTTCATGCATATCATATTAATTTTACTTATATATTTGATGTTATGAACATAGAAATGCCAATTATCTGTAATGGACAAATAGTATAAACCCAATATGAGCTTCATTTGAATATGATACAAGAAATATACATGGAGTCTGCCACTGAACACATATGTGTGCATTGACACGCATACACACAGCAATGAAAATAAAGGTAATAAACTAATAGTTATTATCTTATTTTAAGACTCCATAGGGTTTTTAGTTATTTTAAAGGGACTATATCCTTTTGTGAAGGCATAAAAACCTCAGAAACCACAATTATATTAAAAGGGAAATAAAAAACAATGCTCACTACAAAAGTAACAAGTGAAACAGGATGAAAAACGAATTAAATATTTACTACGCAAGAATATTTTAACACAAACTATTTTTCATCGAGTGAATGCTGGAGCAGATAAAGCAGGGTGGCTATTGCCCTTGTGTTTCAGCAGGACACTGGTGAGTGTACTATGAAATAAGAAACCGGAACCTTCTAATAAATGCAAGCTCTGGACAGCGAAAAACCTGCTTACAAATGCAAGCCCCTGATGGCCAGGAGAATCCAAAGCGTTTGTTTTGTTTTAATATGCAGAAGAAGAAGATGAATATATCAAACAGTGGCTGCATTGGTATTCATGCTGCAAAAAAAATGTAAAGTAGAAAAATGCTGAAAAGATAGATTCTTATTCAATTAAGCTGCTACTTCACACAGTGCTAGCACAGGAACTAATACAATTTCAAATTCTCTTAAGACTCGGGAATAAAATCTACAATCCCATGTTTAATAAATGATTGCATTTTCCATCTGCATTGAGAATGCTTGTGTTTAACTTCAAATTCTTTTACATATTGTCTTGGGATTGTGTTAAGTATCTTGATCACTCTGTGTGTTCTGGGAACAATGGGGCTAATCCTGGCCTGTTTATCAGATGACCATAAGGACTCAGGAATTTTCTCCGGTTATATTGTGCCTGAGAAATTACAACAGGAAACTTTAATACAGAAAAAAATCAGTATGTAAATTACAATTGTCAATCCAATGAAAAATCTTTGCATACACATGCTTAAATAAAATGTTTCAGAAAAATTGTTTCAACACAATCTCAAAGGCAAAGAAATCCAGTGGAAGGTCAGCTTCCTGATATCTGTCAATCTTTCAAATTTCACATGAGACATGACTATTTTTCTACAACTGTCTGTTTTCAGTTTTGTTTTCTGTGAAATGGGAATAGCAGTCTTCCCACATAACACATTTCCTCCAACTCTCAAGATCTCTGCCCAACTTCTAGGAAAACCACTCTCAAACAAATACCACTGTCTTCACTGATTTCCTCGACTTCAGGTGAAAGTTTCCTCCACAAGGTGAATACACTATTATGAATTATCTCATATTTTCATTTGTTTTCAAATTTAGAAGTTGGTTTGCCTCGCTGATAAGTGGATATTTGGCTCAAAGCTTGGAATGCTCACAGACCATATGAAGCTCAGGAAGGAAGAGCATGGTGTGGATGCTTCAGTCCTTCTTAGAAGGGGGAACAAAATACTCACTAGAGGTAGTAGGTGGGAGGAACTTGGGAGGAAGAGAGGAGAGGAAGGAGAAGAAAAGGGGGCCAGGGTAAGGTATGGGAGGAGAAGGGGATGACTTACAAAGAGTCAAGATATTGAACAGAGCTGTGTAGCAGTGGGGGATAGGGAACTGAGGGTAGCCACCTGAAAGTCTCAGATGCCAGGAAAGCAAGAGTCTCCCAGGACCCAGTGGGGATGAGATTAGCTGAAATAACACACAAAGAGGAGGGAGAATCTATAAAGACTATATCTAGAGGTTTGGCAAGGCCCCGGTTGGGGGATGCAGCCACCCACTCTTCTCCACTATTGCAGATACCAAGAAGTGCTTGATGACAGGAGCCTGATATAGCTGTCTGCCAAGAAGCTCTGCCAGAACCTGACAAATACAGATTTGGATGCTCACAGCCAACCGTTGGACTGATCACAGGAACATCAATGGAGGAGCTAAAGGACTGAAGGAGTTGAAAGAGTTTGCAACCCCATAGGAAGAACAATATCAACCAACCAGAACCCCCTGCCAGAACTCACAGAGACTGAATCACCCACCAATCAAAGAGTACACATGGAGGGACTCATGGTTTCAACTGCATATGTAGCAGAGGATGGCCTTATCTGGCATCAATGGGAGGAAAGGCCCTTGTTCTTGTGAAGGCTCAATGCCCCAGTGTAGGGGAATACCAAGGCGGTGAGGTGGGAATGGGTAGGTGATTGGGGCACACCCATATAGAAGCAGGGAAGGGGGATGGGATAGGGGTTTGCAGAGGGGAAACTGGAAAACAGAATAAATGAAAATAAATAAGATATCCAATTAAAACAGAAAAAAAGAAAAAGAAAAGAAGTTGGTTTGGCTTTTCAGTGGCCTCATCTAAGAAGTACAATCTACTTCACAATGGATTATAATTTTTAAAACAATTCTTAATGAATATTAATGAGTCAAATTTAAAATAACCACAATGGAAAGATTTTTAAAAAGCATGAGGAATACATAAAGTTTACTTATTTTTCCTCCAACCAGGAATTATAATAACGAGCCTCAATGAGCAAGTCTGGTGGAGACATTTTCCTAAAAGAAGGTGGAAGCAAAGCACCAATATTCAAATTCAGCACACACTTAAACAAAAGGGTTCTCTCATGTGTTTCCTTTCTCTATGAATATTCAAGGCAGTAAAGGGAAACAGGAAGATACTTTTCTATGATATGAAGAGGATTTAGAACTCAGGTCCAGTCAGATAATCAAAGAACAGCTTAACATTACATTCTGTAAGTATATTAAAGAAAAAATAGTCTGGGACTCATGATTATACAAGTAAGCATTCCTGGAAAATAGCACTATCTTGGAATTATTTTTCATGCATTCATTTTCCTCTTCCTAAATATGTTAGAATTGAATTTTTAAAACATTCCAATTATGAAACAAAATTTCCACTTGGTCCCTTTTAATTTTTTTTTATATTTCTGCATATGTGTGCATGTATGCTTGTGAATATGTCCATGTATTTATTTCTCCCTCTCTCTCTCTTCCTCTCTCTCTGTCTCTCTCTGTGTCTCTGTCTCTGTCTGTCTCTGTCTCTGTCTCTGTCTCTCTCTTTCTCTCTCTTTCTCTCTCTCTCTCTCTGTATGTGTGTACCTGTGTCTGTGTATATTTGTGTGTGTTCCTGTATATATGTGTATCTGTATCAGGTGTACGTAGAAGCCAGAAGAGGGCATGAAGTCCCCTGGAGATGGAGTAAAAGGGTTATAAGTAGCTAAATGAAGGTGTTAGGAACTGAGTTCAGGCCTTTTGTGAGAGCACCAAGAGCCCTTAGCTGCCAGTCTGTCTCTCCAGTCTATTAACCCTTACTGAGTGTATTTTATATGTGTACTAAAGTACAAGAAAAGGAGTCTCATTGTGGCAAACCAAATACAATCCTGTTCTCTCATTCACACACCTGAGCTCCCAGCCCATACCCATCCTCTTCTGATTCCATCCCACTGTCCCCAAACAGTTCCCTTAGAATATTTTTAAACACACACACTTATATGTATATATAGATTCCATACATGAAAGAAACCATCATGAAATATTGGTTTTTCTGACCTCATATATAGTATTTATATGCAATTTTAGAGATTGTTACAAGTAACAGTTTATAAACAATTACTCTTTTTTTTCAACATCTTATACTATTTAATCTTTCTCTTCCACAGGACTCTCAACCAGTGCCACTTGTTGAGAGTCTGTCTCCACACTGAACTGAAAACCATGAAAAATGAGAGGATCAGCAGCTTGGGCTTGCCCTGCATCCTCAACACTTGGCAAAGACTTACACCAAGAGAAACAATTACTCAGTAAGAGCACAGAGGAGACAGGAGGCAGTAGTCTCATGGTAGGATCTACTAAACTGGCTACAGGAAAATCTGAGCATCCCATCTGAATACAGTAAAGCTGAATATATGAGAATACCATTTAACATGGTGTAACATGCTTAATACCTGTGGCTACAAACTCTGAAACTGAAAATTCGAGAAAAGAAATTCGAGAGAAGCCTGGTTTCATCTTTGGAATGTCAGACAAAATATTTTTAAGTGTGGTTAATAATATTCATGGATGAAATTACTCACCGATGTCAAAGATAAGAATTAGCATGTCTATTATATAACACCAATCACAACCCATTAGCAAAATTAGAAATGTCACAGTAGAAGTGCAACATGCTTGGTGGCCTATGCAACTGTCATGCTAAAATTCATCAAATGTTATTTCAAATGTTATGAAAGGCTAACATAAATACTATAGTATAATATATAAAATATTAAAATGTAATACACACCTCATTTACTTTTCTTGTGGTGAGAAAACCCTGTGACAAAGGCAACATATAAAAGGAAGCTGATGATTGTAGTGCATTAACACTGTGGAAGGAAGCATGGCCATAGGGTGCCATGGTGCTGCGACAGTAGCTGAGCGCTCCCATCTCATCCACACCACAATCCACAGAGTTATGTGGAAAAGGGCAGCAATCGCTGGATACCTCACAGCCATTCCTAGTGACATAGGTCCTTCAACAGGGCGATACCTTCCTTCTCATCCTTACCAATCACTCCACCAACTTATTGGGCAGGGCACAACCAAGTATTAAAGTATATAAGCCTGTGAAGTTTTTCAAACCACCATAGCATACTGTTACTATAGTATAGTACATGCTACTTTTGTTTTCTTTTTGAAGTTCATTGTGAAATTTTCCATTATGTGAATATTAATAAGAGATACGTGGATTTGAGAGACCAAAATTTTAGTTTTCTAATAAACAGGAACCAGAAAATGGAGAAAGAATAAAATATAAATATAAGCAATTTAAATGTAATGTACATACATCTGGATATTGAAAACGGTTCATTTCTAAACAACTCGGTATACTTTAATGTTAAATTGATGGAAGAAGTGGGGAAGAAATTTTACTTTTCTAGTAAATATAAACTAGCAAATGGGGAAAAATAAAAGTATAAACATAAGTAATTTAAATTTAACATAGAGACACCTGGATATCGAAAATAGCTTATTTCTAAACAACTCTGTTTACTTTAGGGTTAAAATAATGGAAAGAGGACGGGCAGTGGTGGCGCATGACTTTAATCCCAGCACTTGGGAGGCAGAGGCAGGCAGATTTCTGAATTCAAGGCCAGCCTGTTCTACAG
>NW_022196899.1:18272671-18286774 GCF_008632895.1 Mastomys coucha
AAAAAAAAAAAATGAAAAGAGTAGACAATTGCCCTGAGTGTGTTTGCGCGTGAATCTCAAGTATCCACACACATTAGCTACATCTCCAATATATATCCAATTGATGTGCATTTGTAAGAAAGTAAAAGATTAAAATGGAGTCTCACTGTGTACATTAGTATATTGATCTAACTTAAAGGTAGACCCCATGCCCTAGATGGTCAGAACAAAGCCTATTCAGTGATATTTTTGAATAAATTGTGTCTTATATTGCTTTGTGTATTTGTATGTGGCTGTGGGTGTGTGTTTTACAGGTCCTGTTTTAGACACATTGTTGTTTCCAGATTTTATAGTGTGCATGTACGTGTCTATTTTTTGTATGTCTCTGTGTGTCCTTTTTCTGTGTTTTCTCTCCATTATTGTTTTTTAATTTGTTTTTGTTTGCCTATTTATTTTATGGAGAGACAGAAAAAGAGAGCAAGGAGATGGAGCTAAATTAGAGGGAAGATGGTGGGGAGGATCTGGGAAGTGCAGGCTGGAAAACTAACAGAATATATTGTATGAACCTTTTTTTCAATAATAAAATAAGACAGTGGACATGCATGCATGATTCCACACATACCCACTTGTGTACACACATATCACACACACATGTACACACTGGAAAATAAAAATAAAATATTTTAAATTGAAATGAAGGAATGACTAATGTCCAACATTTGACATCCTCCACAGAGAACTTGGTAAAACTAAGGTAAACCTTCACAAAGAATATATGGTTGTAAAAGAGAACCATAACTAGCATCCAGCCAATGAGTCTCTGCGCAAAACTACTCATCTTGTTTGTCTTATCTTTAAGTGCTCTCTAATTTCCTTCCTCACTTTTCATTAAGAAGAGGAAATATGAATTATAAATAGATGAGCTTGAAATAAATACTAAGGCAATAGTTCTACTGTTAATACCTCTATAAGCAAGGAGCTAATAAAATAAAAGAGCTAGTTATTCTAAGAGATTGGAGAATCTCACTGGACAGTCACGTCCTGAGTATAACCTTCTCAACATATTTAAACATCCTATATTATCAGATTTTTTTCAAAATAAGACTTCAAAAAGGAAGAAAATGAATCAACTAAAGAAAATGCAGGCTTTATTTTTGTTGTTTTTGTTTCTCAGGAGCTTGAATTTTTCTCTTTCTTAGGTTGCTCAGCAACTTTAGTTGTATGAATATGATTTATGTTTGACACTATACACTTCTCAGCTTTATTCCTTCTTATAAAAAGAAAGCTATTGTTAAACAAAATAATTTATTTGCACATTAAAGTAATAGCATTTTGAATTCAAGTGTCTTTCAGCCCACACGAATCAAACCACATCTACACTAACATAAGAAGTATATTGTTGGATTGAATATTCATGTGTCTTAAATGATAAGATCATTGAAAAAGTCATACAATTCTTTTCCTAAATAAAAATGAAGATTCTTAGATGACATAGTTATTTTATTTCCATAATGTTCACTTCATAAGAGACTTGGGTAAAAATTAATATATAATAATTTACATTCATAGACTTCTGTTTTCAATTGTGTGAAAATTTGTTATATTTATAAGAACATTTTGTGAAACAGAAAAATGTTTTTAAATAGGTTCATTCAGGAATATCATATACTTCAAACTAATCAGAACTATTGATTCATTCTTTTGTTTAACATTATCCACAAACCATCATAGAGCCTACTGTGTAATATCTCATATAAAATAGTCATTTTAGGTTTCAAATAAATATTCAATAGATTATGTCAAAATAGGGTAGTATTAAGTGATCTGAAGTAATTCAATTAGAGATAAAGTTAATAAATGAATTATAAAAGCTATGTTACATATACTCAATATAATATTACTTAGGTATATAAAAAGATATACAATTTGATCTCTTAGTCTCCAAAAAACATGGTAATAAATAATAAACACCATTTCAAATATACATTCACAAACACATATATGTATGTGCACATATACAAACTACATCATATGTATATGCACATATCAAAAAGAACATTAACTGAATAACAGAAATAACCACATAACATTTTAAAATTATGTTACAAATACCTTTTCTAGCTCACAAAGCAAAACAGAAGACTGAACAATATTTTCTAAAACTATATCCAAACATAATGAATTATATGTTTATACAGTTAAAAACATTATTAATCTGTAAACTCCTCGAAGTTAAATAGATTTACCGATGCAAACGTTCATATTTCAAAACCCATGACATGTTTAAGAAGATACTGACAATTTTTATCTCATTGGAGTAATTCAAAACTGTAAGTCACTGGGAGCTCTGAGGGTACGAGTTAGTTCATATTGTTGTTTGTCCTAAGGGGCTGCAAACCCTTTAGCTCCTTGGGTCCTTTCTCTAACTCCTTCATTGTGGACACAGTACTCAGTTCAATGGATGGCTGCAAGTCTCTACTTCTGTATTGGTCTGGTACTGTCAAGTAGAGGATGGCCAAGTCAGTCATCAATGGGAGGAGAGGCCCTTGGCCCTGTGAAGGTTCCATGCCCCAGTGTGGGGGAATGCCAGGGCCAGTAAACAGGAAGGGTGGGGTAGCGAGCAGGGGTAGGAGGGAGGGAACAGGGGTTTGTTCTTGTTGGTTTTTGGGTTTTTTTGTTTTTTGGGGTTTTGTTGGAAGGGAAACTGGGAAAGGAGATATCATATGACATGTAAATAAAGAAAATATCTAATAAAATAAAAAAATAAAACAACTTACAAATAAAAAACTGTAAGTCAAATATTGATATTGTTCAGCAATGTTAGTTGTCACGCTATCCATAATACCTCAGAGTGGATACACTTTCAGCTGATGAATCAATAGTGAAGGTATTACACACACACACACACACACACACACACACACACACATATTGTATGTGTGTATATGTGTGTTTGTATTTGTGTGTACACGTGTGTGCATATGTAATACAATTCACTTAAAAATAGACATTGTCAAATTTGTGTATAAATACAAATACTCGTGAAAGAAATGTCTCTTGCAGTATATTGACACCATTACAGAAAGCTGCCACTAGACAAAATGCAGAAATGAGGAGCTGCAGCCCAGTCTGAAAAAGCTACAGTAGAGCTCCTATATCTAAGGTTGGGAAACATTGAACAATCTACAGTACAGATCCTATATCTAAGGTTGGGAAACACTGAACAATCTACAGTACAACTCCTACATCTAAGGTTGGGAAACATTGCAGATGAGGGATGGAAAGAATGTGGGGTCCATAAAACTGAGCAGTCTGCTAAAAACTGTGTCTCTTGATATGACCCAGAAAATCTCGAAAATATGATGACATAAATAAGTCCAGGATAATTACAGCACCAGTTGACATCCTAATATGCATGAGGAAAAATTCAACCAGCTGTCATCCTAGATGAAGAGCTATAAGCAATTGAAGATGTCTGAAAGACTGAGGATTTTTCTGCCCTGGGTATTAGCCCTTCACTGTGTCACCTCTAAAATCATAAACATACAAACAAACAACACTGAATGTATTTTAAATGTATTTATCAAGTTGTAATGCTCTCTCTCTCTCTCTCTCTCTCTCTGTGTGTGTGTGTGTGTGTGTGTGTGTGTGTGTGTGTGTGTGTGAGAGAGAGAGAGAGAGAGAGAGAGAGAGAGAGAGACTGTGTGCAACAGTAATAATTTTGAAAAGGCCATAAATTTAAGAATGAATAGGAGTAATGGGGAAGAAAGGCAGGAAGGATTTAATATTTACAATATATTTAATTTACTTCTAGCAGTAGTGGTACATGCCTTTAATCCTAGAACATGGGAGACAGAGGCAGGCATATTGATTTTTAATTCTAGCCAGGTCTATAGAGTGACTTCCAGGTCAGCCATGGCTACACAGAGAAGTTCTTTCAGAAAAACAATCAGAAAAGAAAAAAAAAAAAAGCAAAGCAAAAATTATATTTAAAAAATAGAAATTGCTTAAACTTTAAAATTTAGAATTAAAAATAGTAAATATACACAGAAAGGACATATTTTAAGAAAGCCAATTTAAAATGAATAAATTATTAAGTGTTGCTTCTGCTGCTTAGAAGTAATGAGTCCAAACTTAATAGTACCTTATTAATAATATTATTCAATTTTACTTTTGGTTTTGCTTTTAATTTTTTAAATTTATTCACTATTTGAGCATTGTAACATACTTTTTCTCCTTCCCCCAACTTCTTCCATAACTCTGGACCCACCCTCCATCTACCTGCCTCCATGTTTTTTGTTTGTTTGTATTTGTGTGAAAAACCAAAACAAGACCAAAACCCCACTAAAATCATGCAGTCCCATTCCTGTTGTCTTAGGCATTGCCCCTGCTATAGTCAGTCATATACTCAGTGTCATTCCACTGAGGAAAATCTCACACACACAGCTATTAACTTTTTAAATGAGAAAATCTTGTCTGTGACAAGTTTATGACAACCTTCCTGTCTCTGTCTCACAAATGTTGTGGTTATAAGCTTGGGGTCATTTCTGACTTTCCAACTTTCCAACTTTAAGTGGTAATCAAAATGGATTACAGATAAAAGCAACTGGCTTAGGGTATCATATGAATCTATAAAGTAATGTAATGGTAGCACTCTCAAAGAAGCTAAGTTATTGAAAACTAGAATTATAAAATGGATGAAGCTAGCTTGCTTTTATGGATGTTTATCCATACAGAGGTAAGAGGTCAATTTTGTGGGAAATAACTTTTTTTTGTTTCTACCATGTTGGTCCTAGAGGTTGAGTTCATAATTTTAGCCTTGCTGGCAAGATGTTTTACCCACTGAGATCTCTCTCTCTGACCTTAGATTTCTTTGTAAAAATTAAAAGTGAGAGATTGTGGAAAAACTATTAAGGATACAAGCTGAATGACATACAGACCATGTGTAACATTCATAGTTGCATTCCAGATGAATTTTTAAAATGAGACATGAGGACATTGGTTATAGGGGGCTGTGTTATCATCACATAGCCATGTGGATAAAAATGGATCTAACCCAAGTCAAAAGAATTGCTATACAAGATGAAAAATTGAGTATATATCTGAGCAGAATACATAATAATCACATCACATCATAGATGACTCACACCCACATTATAAACAGTGAACATATGAATACTGGTGAATGATCTTTTCCTTTTACATTGGAACTGAAATTAGACAGGAGCAGAGGATGGCCATGACAAAATAAACTGATAAACAATAAGTGTGGCCTTAACTAGTTTAAATGTAGTATTTGGGGTAATAAATAAAGAACATACGTGATTTACCATAGAAATACGAACACAAAAGTCTCAATATGTCATCCATTCAATCAATATTAAACATTTTCTAAGTGTAAGGCAGAAGATGTTACAATGAACAGAACAACTATTGTTCTCTACAGAGTTTGCAAAATCAATCCTAAAAGATATAGATTAGATACATAAGATATCAAATATTCATAAAATCAAAAATTTAAGTAGCAGAAAGATATAGATTCAAAATTTATGCCTATGTTCACCTCTAGTATGTTCTCACAAAATGCTATGTTAACAATGAACTTTGGCTAGGCAGTGGTGGCGCACGCCTTTAATCCCAGCACTTGGGAGGCAGAGGCAGGCAGATTTCTGAGTTTGAGGCCAGCCTGGTCTACAGAGTGAGTTCCAGGACAGCCAGGGCTACACAGAGAAACCTTGTCTCGAAAAACCAAAAAAAGAAAAACAAACAAACAAACAAACAAACAAACCAATGAACTTTGGAGATTGTTGTAAATGGTTTTGTCTGAGTCAATCTGTACTGTTGTAGTAAAACATAAATTTGTTGATTTATAGAAAACAGAGGAGGGAGAGCTAGATCAAAGCACATGAAGAGTCAGTTGGATCTGAGCCTTTGTCCTCACTCACAGACGTCCCCTTCCTCCTGAGAGAAGGAGGCTGTCTCCCATTGATAGTCCCACTGAGTTTATGCACCAGAGCTTCCAAGGTTATTCTGAAGGCTGCACTCCCCAACAGTATCGCATGCAGGATCTGGCTCAGTAGATGAATCTTTCAGACTACAAACCATCAAATCATAGCAGTTATGAAGTAAAAGACAGACAACCATGGAGTATGTGGCCTAAAGCAGGGTCAGAAGATCTCAAGACTGAGATGGGTATTGGCTGTATTTTGTGGGGATTTTCCATGGAGTGATTAAAGGTCCTATATGACCCATATTTGTCACCTTGTACAAAGCTCAAGTCCACGGGGATCAAGGACCTCAACATAAAACCAGATACACTGAATCTAATTGAAGAGAAAATGAGGGAAGAGTCTTGAATTCATTGACACAGGAGGAAATTTCCTAAACAGAACTCCAATGGCTCATGATGTAAGATTAAGAATTGATAAGTGGGAACTCATTACACTGAAAAGCTTTTGAAAGGCAAACAACATAGTCAATAAGACAAATCAGCAACCTACAGATGATTGGGAAAAAATCTTCACTAACCCCACATCTGACAGAGGGCTAATATCCAAAATATATAAAGAACACAAAAGTTAATCAACAAAAAACCAAACAACCCAATCTAAAAATGTATAGAACTAAACTGAGAATTCACAACAGAAGAATCTGGAATGGCTGAGAAGCACCAAAAGAAATGTTCAAAGTCCTTAGTGATCAGAGAATTGCAAATCAAAACCACTCTGAGATTCCACTTTACACCAATCAGAATGGCTAAGATCAAAACCTCAGGTGACAACACATGCTGGAGAGGATGTGGAGAAAGAGGAACACTCCTCCATTGCTGGTGGGATTGCAAACGGGTACAACCACTCTAGAAATCAATCTGGAGTTTCCTCAGAAAATTGGAAATAGACCTACCTGAAAACCCCAGCTATACTATTCTTGGGAAGACCCAAAAGATGCCCCACCATGCCACAGAGGCACGTGTTCCACTGTGTTCATAGCAGCCTTATTTGTGATAGCCAGAAGCTGGAAACAACCCAGATATCCCACGACAGAAGAATGGATGCAGAAAATGAGGTTCATTTACACAATAGGAACTATTCAGCTACTAAGAACAAGGACATCCTGAGGTTTGCAGGCAAATGGATGGAACTAGAAAATATCAGCCTGGCAGTGGTGGCGCTCGACTTTAATTCCAGTACTTGGGACGCAGAGGCAGGTGGATTTCTGAGTTCATGGCCAACCTGGTCTACAGAGTGAGTTCCAGGACAGCTAGGGCTACACAGAGAAACCCTGCCTCAAGAAACAAAACAAAAACAAAAACAAAAACAAAACAAACAAACAAACAAAACCTGAAAATATTATCCTGAGTGAGGTAACTCAGACCCAAAAGGACATGCATGATATGTACTCACTAATAAGTGGTTATTGGCAAACAAACAAACAAACAAAAACCAAACCAAAACAAAAAAAGCACAGAATACCCAAGAGAGAGTCCAGAGAACTCAATAAGGTCAACAAGCTGAAGAGTCCAAGTGAGGATGCCTCAGTCCCACTTGGGAGAGAAGAAAGCTATCCTAAGTGGGGGGAGAGGGAGGGATCTGGGAGGAAAAGTGGACACGGAGAAGGAGTGGGGGGGTAAGAGGAAAACCTCATCTGGTATTGGGTTAGGGAAAAGGACTGAAGCCCTGAGGGCCAGCAGAAAGATTGGAAATAGGCCACCTTGGGAAATTGGAGGTTTGGGGTGGGAACGCTCCAGAATGTACCAGAGACCTGGGAGATGAGAGACTCTCAGGACTCAAAGGGAGGGACCTTAGATGAAGTGCCAAACAGTAGGGAAAGGGAACTTATAGAGCCCACCTCCAGCAGGAAGATAGGGCATCAAGTGAGGGATGGGGTTGCCATCCCACAGTCACATCTCTGACCCACAGTTGTTCTTATCTGAAAGAATTACAGGGATGGAAATGGAGAGGATCCTGAGGAAAAGAAAGTCCAGAGACAGGCCCAAAGTGGGATCCAGCTCAAAGGGAGGTCCCAAGTCCTGACTCTATTACTGAGGCTATGGAGTGCTCACAAAAAGGGACCAAAGATGACTGTACTCTGGAAGACCCAACAAGCAGCTAAAAGAGTCAGATGCAGATATTTGTACTCAACCAATGGACAGAAGCAGCCGACCCCTGATGTTGAATTAGGGAAGGCCAAAAGTAGCTGAGAAGAAGGTTGACCCTGTAAAAGGACAAGCAGCCTCAACTAATCTGGATCCCTGAGATCTCTCAAACACTGGACCACCAAACAGGCAGCATACACCAGCTGATATGAGGCCCCCAACACACAGCAGAGGACTGCCAGGTGTTCATTCAGAGATGATGCACCTAACCCACAAGAGACTGGAGGCCCATAGAATTTAGAGGTCAGGTGGGGTGGGTGGTAGGGACATCCATGTCAGACAGGGTGTTAGGGAGGAGGCATAAGACATGGAACACTTAGAAGGTGGGAATAAAATATGGAGTGTTAAAATACAAATAATTAATTTTAAAAAGTCCTCTATGAAACTTTACTTACATTTTGAAAATACTCTACAATGGCATTTTCTGTTCTCACTCCTTTACAATTAATATTCAATACTCACAAGCTTTGAAAACAAAATGAGTATTCAGTGTATACACTCAAATATATTTTGTGTTTCTGATGTTCTGATATGCAGTGTTTTTATTCCTTTGTAAACTATATTTCACCACCATCTAAAGGGAACCAAGAAGAATATATAAAAATGGAAAGTATACGACAAAATAAAAGAAGCCACACTATAAAATATATAACTATGATATTATATAAAGCTGGCAACTTTATCTAAGTTTTAAAAATTACTTTGGTTTGTATATAAGTTACATATTTTTATAAATGAAACACACCGGGGTAGAAAATATTTCTTTAACATACAAAATATGTAATGAGAGGAAAAGGAAGATGATAAAGTGTATCCATTCAACACTGTTTTCTCCAAAGAATTACCGTTCTCTTAATTCTGGGGTTTTTGTTCAAAGACTACTGGCTATTGATACTACAAATGAGTGAATGCAGAGTAATAAAAACACTTAGCTTCTTATGCTTTCAAGGATGTTCTCAGCTGAAAATAAAATATCTCCAAGCATATAACCACTATAAAGTTTCCTTATAGTATACTTAAGACTTAGACCATTCTTTGTGACGTTGGCTTCTATGTATAATGTAGAGGTTATTCAAACTCCTTTCTGCGTTATGCTTAAAGAAAGCATGACTGACTACTCTACCCTTAATCACTGTTCTACTTATGTTTGGCTTTTATATTCTTCACAATACCCTGATAATGACGAAAGTTTTATGACTCTAGTCTGAAGGATCTACCAAAGGAGCAAGAGATGAAGTCTTCATTTCTGAAGTAGTGATGAAAATAGGGGCTTTTGGAGGAGGGTCTGGATTATGAGGGCTCTGGCTTCATTGGTGGCTCAACCCATGCAAACATTTACAGCTACATTGACTATTAGAAGGTGTTATAAACTGTGAGAAGCAGAGCAAAGGCCATGGATATAAGATTCACACCCCTCTCTCCTCCTCTCTTATCTTTCTTTCCTCTTTTTTGCTGTCCACTAGGTGGTAGACTGCTTTTATCCATTCAATATTTCTGTCCATGATCTCATTTCTCAACACAGACACGGAAACAGTGAAGCTAATTACCATGAACTGAAGTAAGATACACCTACCCCTAAGTTGACTTCTTCCATGGTGAAATCCTAATACCAAACCCCACAATTCTGTTGTCACAATGGTCTGGCATTGGTATCACTATTTCTTCATTGAACATGGCAGAGGTCTGGGTTTGGCTCACCTCAAATAGATAATATAAAAAAAAAACAAAAACCACAGTACAACCTCACTTGTCTTATTTCACTCCTGTATTGGAGAGAAACTGGTCTCCCTAAAATTAGTGTTTAAGTACTGGGCTCAATAACCAGAGAGGGTTTATTTATTGACATCACAGTATTCTTCCCCACAGGATGTTGAGAGAAGAGTCAGAAAGACTCGCAGTCATGGCCTGTTCTGAATTCATTTTAATTTATCAAAATAACCCAAATCTGTTCTTTTTTCTTAGCTTTTCTTGAGACATTTTGTGTCTTTAGAGAAAAAAATAATCTGTTTGTGCTCACTATCCATCTGAGAGACCTCAATACTCTAAGGCAAATTCTGACCTGCTGAGATGTGTCTTAACCAACCATATTCCCTGCTTTCTTTTATTTTCAATTCTGGTAGAGACAAATGCTAGAAGCATAAAAGTTACTAGAAAGCATGTGAGGTTGCAATTTCTATATGACATAGCAACATGTAGGCTTATTCACTGGCTTCATGAATCCTAGATAATTTATTCCATATTTATTTATTTGTTTTGGTTTTTCGAGGCAGGATTTTCTGTGTAGCCCTGGTTGTCCTGGAACTCAATCTGTCGACCAGACTAGCCTCAAACTCAGAAATCCTCCCACTTCTGCCTCCCAAGTCCTGGAATTAAAGTTGTGAGCCACCAATGCCCAGCCATAATTCTTATTAATAGTTTTCTTTCCACTAATTTCTTAAAGTACAGGCTTCAAAAATACAGTTAAATCAAATTTCCGATATGTTATGTAGACTAATAAGTTTTCCAATAGTTTGAAATTTTATTTAGTCAGCTACTTCTGTATTACCTGACTTGAGAAAGCAAGAATTTATTTTAAATTATTCAGACCATGTGGGATTTCCAATTCAGTTTACCTATTCATTTGTACTAGTTATCTTTTGATGCATCCTTCTACCTTACTACTAACACAGCTACAGCAGTAGCACTGTTTTTCCTGAACTGTTGTGTGAATTTTCATTTTCAGCCTTTTAAAGCCTGTCTCAGTGTGACAATTTGGATCATGAGAATCTGTAATGAGTAATGTTAATGTAACTGTGATTCTCTATCAGAGATGGGGGGACCTCTCTCTTGAGCTGTCAATCCACACATTTCCATTTATCTGAAGAAACAGCATACCCTTGTTTGGAGCTTCTCAGCAGTGGAAGGAAATTAGATTGATCAGGCACAAGCCTGGATAAGCAGAGTCTCTTAATATACTAATAAATTCAAAGACTGGAAAACATCAAAATATACTGCTGTATGAGAGGGCACTGCAAATTTACTAAGCTAACATCATAAAAAATGGAAGAAAATTGACTTTCCCTAAGGATATGCCTTCCACATCAGTCAGAAAAGTGTGGGATACAAAGATGATTTTGATCTTCAGTACCCCACTATTCATCAACTCCCAGTTCTTTACACGTGTAAAGTACTATTATCTTATTTATTTTTCAGTTCTTTTCAGATCAACTCTTACCTGCTTTTCACTTAGATTCAAGCAATGGAAAATGTTTGAATTGATATGATACAGTCCTATTGTCTTGGTTATTTTTCTATTGCTGTGATAAGACACAATGACCAAGGCAATCTTTAAAGGGAAGCATTTATTTGAAGCAAACAGTTCTGGAGAGTTTAGATTCTATGGCTATCATGATAGGGAAAATGACAAAAGGGAGGCAGGCAGGCATGACATTGGACCAGTAATGGAGGGTATACATCTTAATCCACAAGCACTGTAAGAGAACAGTACCTTGGACTTTTTGAAGTGGTAGGACTTTTTGAAACCTCAAAGCCTTCCCCTATTGAAAGAAATCTCTCTCTTCACAAGGCCACTCTTCCTTCTTCTTCCCAAACAGTTGCCCTAAATATGAAGAAATTATTCAAGTATATAGATATAAACCTATCTAGCCATTCACATTCAAGGTACCATACCTACATTATTTTATAGTGATCAATTATCTGGATTTTTAAAAAATAACATAAAATTTAAAATACATAAAATATTTTGATTACAGAGGACATAGTTTTATTTATATGTATGTTTTATATATATGTTATATATAAGTGTTTAATATGTATGTTATATATATAAATGTTATATATATGTAGCTTGTATATACTTCATACACATTTATGTACATACATACAAATATTTGTATATATAGATATCTTTGGCTATGAATGTCATGTATATTATACACACAATATGCACACACAAGGCGCACATACACAAACACACAGAAGTCTTATACCTTACCATGATGATGTGGTTGTAGAAGTACTTCACATAGGGCCATGGGAAATGGAAGAGTCAAATCATTCCACAAGACAGTAAATCAAGAAATACTGACAGCTAGTACAGGATTAACTGTGTGAACAACAAGACGGTGATGTCTGTTTCACACAGTAGAAATCCAGCATTAGAGAGTTATTCATTGTGGGAGTCAACCACAGTCAGTTGAGTGACAATGTGAGAGATGCAGGAAGCCAGTTCAGTTCAACACGACTCAGGAGTCAGTGTTGGTTCAAATTTTGAGAGTTTGACCTTGCTTAGTTTATTGTAGACACATTTAAGGACAACACATTTAGAAAACTGGGTTTGGGATTTTTTTTGGTAATAATTAACACAATCCAGTGTGCACAAGAAAACTTAAGACATGACTACATTGAAAAATTGTGTAGAGTACAAGTAACATCTTCCATACAGAGAGATCCTACAGATAATGGAAAAATGGGCTCAGGATAAGGGTTTGGGGGAGAATGGCACTATGAACTTACTGAGGCAAACATGTTCAAGACACTGGTAAGGGAGAGGATCTGGTGTGGCCTAGAGACACAGATTAATCATCAGGTTATTAACGATGTCTGCTACCAGGCTTCTGGCCCGAAAACAGGCTATGCATCTCTCACATTGAAGAGACAATTCTGTGTGTTTAAAATCCCTGGGTCCCATATCTATGAACCAAGGATCTACATGCCTCCCACAGTCCATTTTGAATAGAGACATCTCCACTGGACCATATGGAATTCATGTCCTCTGGCCTACCATTCTCCATTTGGTACCTTCGGTATAATGAATGCTCCAAAATTTGCTCAAATTTCCTGATGACTTGAGACTTCATGTTTCCTTTTCCTTATTACCAACTTTCCCTCTGACTTCTATGACTTACAAATTCACCTTCACATCTTTCATTTACCAAATAATAGAGGATCTTCCTTCCAATACTTTGCTCACAAAAGTGTTCTGTTTGGTATGTATATATTCACTGGGTCACAAGTAACTTCATATATGTAAACATGGATAGGGTCCTGAAAAAATAGGGCTACAAAAACATATAAAACATATATAGACTTTTCAAATACAATCTGGGCTGTACTATATATATATATATATATATATATATATATATATATATAGTATATATGTATAGTATATATGTATTGCATATATATGCAATATATATTGCATTTTGTAAGTATAGCATCAAAGTTCATGTTCATATGCTTATTCATTTCTGCCAAAAGCTTTATAAAGATCAAACTCTGTGGGCTAGAGAAATGATTAAGGGATAAATGCTTGTGACCCAAGCATAAGAGCCAGAATTCTGATCTCCAGCACCCACATAAATGCTGGCCCGATATGGTAGCCTACCTGTAATCCCTATACTTACATGATAGAGAAAGAGGAACTACAAGGGCATGCTGGTTAAATAGACTAGCCAAATAAATGAACTCCAGAGCTAGCAAGCTAGCATGAGACACCAGTTCAGTAAAAAAAAAAAAGTGTTGAATGATCAAGGATGGTATCTAATTTCAACATCTGGCCTCCACATGCACTCAATATATGTTTATATGCACTATTTAGTCCTTTCAACATAATATACATAATACACATTCAAAGTAAAGCAAAAATCTGGATTGAAAATAGAAAACTCTTTTCTCTCGGGTGAGGTTCTGAGACCAGAGCAGCCAGCTTGGAGGAACAGGCCCCACGAGTCACAGGGGACTTGCAGGGCGGCAGGGACAGGACAAGCTCTAGCCAGAGACACTAAGAACATCTAACACCAAAAAGCAAAAGATGGCGAAAGGCAAACGCAAGAATCCTACCAACAGAAACCAAGACTACTTGGCTTCATCAGAACCTAGTACTCTCACTGCAGCAGTTTGGATATCCCAAAACACCGGAAAAGCAAGAATTGGATCTTAAATCATATCTCACAATGCTGATAGAG
>NW_022196899.1:18287977-18288340 GCF_008632895.1 Mastomys coucha
ATTCATCAAAGGTATGATCTACCAAGATGAACTCTCAATTCTGAAACTCTATGCTCCAAATGCAAGGGTACCTATATTCATTACAAGAAACTTTACTAAAGCTCAAAGCACACATTACACAGCACACAATAGTAGTGGGAGATTTCAATACCCCACTCTCTGCAATGGACAGATCATGGAAACAGAAACTAAACAAGGATACAGTGAGACTAAAGGAAGTTATGAAACAGATGGATTTAACAGATATCTATAGAACATTTTACCCTAAAACAAAATGATTTACCTTCTTCTCAGTACCTCATAGTACCTTTTCCAAAATTGACCATATAATTGGTCACAAATCAGGCCTCAACAGATACAAGA
>NW_022196899.1:18293906-18318298 GCF_008632895.1 Mastomys coucha
GGGGAAACTGGGAATGGAGAAATTCGCATGTAAATAAAGAAAATATCTAAAATAAAAAAAAAATAGAAAACTCTAAAGCGCTTTGTTATTTTGCACGATTATAAATCAGTTCATGTTAAACTAGTCAGGCAAAAAATAGTACTTTGGTAAGTCTATACTTAGTTATGTAGCCATTTATCTCATTTTAAAGATAAGAACACTTATTTACATGTTTTTGTAGCATAGCTACTGAGTTAAATAATTTTTATCTGCTCAAGGTACCAAAGCAGAGCCCTGATTAACAAGGGCTGACACTGCCTCACAGCCTTATGGTCTACCCAGTTCTTGCTCTCTTCAACAGCACCATAAAATGATCATTAGCTTACTCTTCAACACGGTTCTGTCAAAACATGAACAAATCCACTAATTTGGCTTTAAAATATCTAGAAATGTAAATAAAACATGATGCATTTATACGATCTTGGGCATTGTGTTTTCATTACACTTTTAATGTTTCCATCACTTGTGAAATATTTTGTCAGTTTGGAAGGAGTAAAACAAAAACTAAGAATTTCATATCTGAAGACTTAAAATTCAACAATCACCCTAAAAATGTTTCCCTCTGTTATATGATGGAACTATCATATGGATAGTCAAGCATACACTTCATATCAGAACGTCTGTATTTTTTTCCAAAGCATAATGGAGAAAAAGATCACTTCTTGAATGTGAGGAATGGAGAAGAAAAATACAGTTGTATTTCCTTGTCATGTTAGTTGCATATATTGAACAAGACTCATTTTAATCTTTTGTATATTTGAGTGTGCAATATAAATATATAATATAGTTGCGTGTGTGTGAAAATATGTACATATGGGTAGATACAAACATGTGGACAAGCATCTGGAGACAAAAAAGTTGCTAACGAGTGTCTTCCCGAGTCAATGGTCTGTCACTGACAATGGTTTGTAGGGCTGACTGACTGATGAGGTCCAGGGACTCACATGCCTCTGTCCCACTGCTTCCTAATGTTAGTGTTACAGGGGTCTCTGGGAGGTTTGGATTTCATGTGGGTGCTGGAGAACATCTCAGGTCCTCTTGCTTGTCAGAGACACCTCCCTAGGTACTCATGTATCATATCTAACTCACTGAGATCCTTGATATTTCAAAACTTTACAATTTAATTCTATACCTGATTTTTCTAGTCAGTGTAACTTATCTTTCCCTAATGTTTTAAGTCTATCATCAGCAAAACAGCCAAAAACAAAAAGGAAAAAAAAAAAAAGAAAAATGGAAAAAGGAACAATAAAATATTTCTTGCAACAGGAGGGCAAACAAAATCACTTTTAATCTACTCTCAACTCAGGAGTAAAGGTATCATTTCCTTGTTTCACAAAGCTTTTTGCGAAGAGACATATCATGCAAAAAATAATCAGATTGCAGCTTGATGCTAATTAAATAGTATTCTTAGCAGTATCCTGGCCTTTTGGTGACAGTTAACTAGCTAGACATTGCTATAAAGATAACACATCTAATCATGTAATCCCTGTGCCATTCACAATCACCAACTGTGTAATATGCACTAAATCAGAAAAAGGAATATTAAGTGAGCACAGCCTGCAGTAGTCCACTTGAAACTCAGTGGTAAAGAGATAATGAAAACATGAACATAGCTAAGAAATGAAGCACTCCCATGGGATTCAAAGACAAAAATTCACATTTGTAACACATTTTTAAAATGTAAATATTTAAATGTCATTGCAAAGAAATTCAAATAGCATGATAAATAAATAAGCAAACAAATAAGTAAATAATGCAGGAAATCAACCTAGGTATAATCTCTATTTTCTCACAACCTGCGTCTTAATAGCTAGTCAGTCGGACTGTAAGACTAGACAGTCAGAGCATTAATAGACACACAGGGCCAAAAGGGTGCCATGATCTTTCTTAGATAGAGCATGTCAGACTAAGTGATTCTACAGAGAAGTCTATAGAGGAGAGAAAATAAGGTCTACCATCTTGACAAAGGAAAACTGGAAACATGACTAAGAAAGATGTGTGTATTTACATAGTGAGTGGCCCAGAATGACCCTAATACACCATGCATCTTCCAGCCTCTTCCATTTTGCAGAAGTGAAGCATTGTCCCTCTGTGTTGGAGCACTTAGAATACACACAGTCAGGATGGTTTTGTGTGTCATGGTGTAGGAGGAATCCTATAAAGCAGCAATTTCTCTTATTTGAGATAAACTTTAAATAGCAAGGGAAAGTGTATTTTCCCACATTCTAGTAGTTTGTAAACACTAATTGATAACAGTAACACTCTGAAGAATGTGAATAGGTATTTTCAGTGATCTTCAAATAAAAATATCTGATGTTAATTATGAACAATTGGGCAACATGTTTTTTTTTTCCTTTGAAGGTTTAGGGTTTTCTACCATTTTGCAATTGCTTAGCTCACATTAAACATTATAATTTCTTTGTATAGCATATAAAACTCTCATTGTAAGTATGACTGAAAATTTTCAAAGGAAGAAGAAATCTCATTGTTCTTAAATATCTGATTTCAGAGTCATTCATATTATAGTTAACTAAAATAATTTTTTTTTCTTCAGGGCATTGAAATCTGACTCCTAATTAAATTATTCATGTTTCTGGCACTAGAGATGTAGTTCAGTCATTAAAGTATGCACACATTATGCAAGAACTTGAGAGTAATCCGTCATATCTCACGAACAGATAACGTTTTTTTTCTACACCTTGAAGTCCCAAACATCAGAATGTAAAGGCAGGGTAACCAGAAGCTGAAGGTCATCTTAAGCTGAAGGTCACCTTAAGCTGAAGGTCACCTTAAGCTGAAGGTCACCTTAAGCTGAAGGTCACCTTAAGCTGAAGGTCACCTTAAGCTGAAGGTCACCTTAAGCTGAAGGTCACCTTAAGCTGAAGGTCACCTTAAGCTGAAGGTCACCTTAAGCTGAAGGTCACCTTAAGCTGAAGGTCACCTTAAGCTGAAGGTCACCTTAAGCTGAAGGTCATCTTAAGCTGAAGGTCATCTTAAGCTGAAGGTCACCTTAAGCTGCACACTAAGTCTGAGACTAGTCTTGGTTACAAGAGACTTTGTCTCAAAAATCAATCAGTCAGCCAATTCTAAAATGTTATAATTAGAATATGTGAATTTGGAAGGAAATAATAGAAGAGAAAGGCTACCCATAACTGAATAGACAATCACTCACTCAGCAATATCAGACTCTGTAAGGAGCACAGGATTCTGAGTATTCCAGGGACCCCATTTTTGTCCTTTCTCCTGGGGTTGCTCACTGATATGGTTGTAGACCTGGAGCCCTGGAGTTTGTTTCCCTCTAACTTCAGACACATGTTTTGTAGAACTCCGTTTTAAGGTCAATAGAAACGTTTTTAAAAAGCAGCACAAAACTAATGCATTCTTCCTTCGGGAAAGGCAATGTGTCTGATGGTATGGGCGTCGTTTAAGAAATCTTGTTGGAAATCCCCCAATTCCGTATTTGTAGCAACTCCTTCTGTTCTGCATGGACACATATTTTTTTATCTCATCTATCAATCAGCAATCTCTACCTCACCATCCATAATATTGGGATTCCAAGTAAGAGCCAACCACACCCATTGCCTGACATCTCTTTCCTGAAATTACTCACACAACACATCAAATGACTGCAACGAGAGTTCTTTCCTAGAATGACTTCCTCCTGTGAGATTGCATATCAACTATTCCATTTGTAGGCAGGAGGCTAACATGGCTCAGAAGGTTAAGGCAGGTGCCACCAAGTTTGACAGCCTGGATCTGGAAGATACATGATGGAAGATGAGAGCTTACTTAAATGGCTGAAACATGCTTTCAAAACCTGGCGTGACTCAAGGAATGGGATAAGGAGAGGTAATATCTAGAAAACTTGTTTTCTGCTTGGGCCAGAGGGAGACCTAGAAACTTGGTAAAATATTCAAAAATATACATCCCAATCCTCTGACAGCCCCAGGGAGAGGAGTATTCAGTTGAATATAGTGCTTAGGCAGCCTAAGTCTAACTCCTCTCTATCCTGTATAGAACAACCTTGGAAAAACAGTGTGGGGGCTGGAGAGATGGCTCAGCATTTAAGAACACTGATTGCTTCTTTAGAGAATCTGGGCTTAATTTCCACAACCCACATGACAGCTCACAATCAATTGTAACTCCAGGACCAGGGCATCTGTCCCCCTCTTCTAGCCTCAGAAGGCCTCAACTGTGGCAAGGATTAATAAACAAACAGGCAAATCACCTATAGACAAAAATAGTTTCAAAATTATACAGTATAAAGTCTGAAAACTGTCATATGCCAAAGAAAATAAAACCAATCAGCTGGGATATTAGGAGTAGGACATGGTGGCATATGCTTATCAAAGCATTGGAAAAGAATAACCAAAAATCAGGAATTGGACTAGCCTGGTCTACACAAAACCCTACCTCAAAAGACCAAAAATTTAACCAAATCTTTACAAAATAAAACGCCTCTATCAACTGCTGAGCTTGCACCCATGTAAAACAAAAATTAAAAACAAAAAACAGATTCTCTATGCAAACTGCAGTAACTGTGTTTGTATAATTTTTCACCTGGGGATATGAATTCGTGCAAGAGGACTCCCTTAGCATCTCTGAGGTCCTGAGCTCATCCCAAGTGCTGCAAAGATAAAACCAGTCAATCAGCATTCAACTTAAGAGCTACAGAATGGTTGCTCTTCTAGGTCTGTGTATACACAAGTGCACAGTAAAAAGAATGGTCTTGATGGATTTGACATCTCAGAAAAGAAGTTAATAAAAAGAATGAACAGAGTAACTACAGCTGAAAATAAATCTCATAAAGTTCATCAGAGTAAAGAAGCCTAGAGTAAGGCTCCCGTTCAGGTAAACAGTAACAGAAGTACATTACGTAGGAATGAACGGGCGAACTCTGGATAGACACACTAAAATATCCCCTTACTGTGAAGGCTAAAACGTGTCCAGGTGGAGGGGATGAACACCTTAATTGCAGGACTCAAGAGACAGAAGCAGACATATCTCTGATTGTTATGTCAACCTGTTCTATTGAGTAAGTTCCAAAAAAGTCAGGGCTACACAGAGAAACCCTGTTTCTAAACACCAAAGACAAAAATCAACAAACTAAGATGCATATGGGATGCTTAGCATACAGTAGCCATTCAACAGAGGTTAGTTTGTAAATATTTTATAGAGCTATTTGAGAGTTCATTCTTGAGAGCTTCTCCAATATTCAGACTTGGAATATTGAGTGTGTATGTGTGTGTGTGTGTGTGTGTGTGTGTGTGTGTGTGAGAGAGAGAGAGAGAGAGAGAGAGACAGAGAGAGAGAGACAGAGAGAGAGAGAGAGACAGAGAGAGAGAGACAGAGAGACAGAGAGACAGAGAGACAGAGAGAGGGAGAGAATAATGAAACAAGCTGGTTTTCTTGTACAAGAGAGTACTGGCCTACACAGGGCTTATTCCATGCATGTGAACATTTTGTAGATAACTCATTTCTACCAAGTCCTCCAGAAGTTCTGATCTTATAATTATAGAACTGGTTTGCAAATCACTTGTCACTTGAGCATCTTTTCCCAATAGCATGGTCAAAAAAATAAAAAACCCCAATGACCTGAGGGTTGCACAGTAGTGTTGGTGCTTCTCAATAAGGATCTTAAGAAGCCAATGTGCTCAGTAAGGTATTGGGAATATGAAACATGAAAGTCTTGCAGAGATTTAAAGGAACAGTTTCTCTAGGGTAAAGTTGTTAGGGACTGATGGTTCACTGAATCTATAAATGCACATAATTTGATTGTAGCAAAATCAAAGGACTCAAGTCAGGATTGGATAGGTATAACAGCCATTCTTCAATACCAAGTTCGAGACTAATCATCTCAAGGAAGTCACCCATGAGGTTCTTCATGCCCAGAAGTAAACCTCATTTTCATAATGGTGGAAATAACAGCAGAGTATGAGAGGAGCCTGAAGGGTAGCAGTGAATTAAGACTACTGTCATCAGCTACAACCTAGAGTTTCTGCCTAGCTAAGTGTTTCGGGTGAGAAATTATACAAACTCTTCTTATTCTACACTTAAGCACAGCATTTTTAAAAAGCTAATGATGTTGAAGATTATATAATTTAAATGTGTAGAAATGGAAAACAAAATTCTGACTCCATTAGACAGTGCTATTAAAGTGTCTTTATCAACTCTGTGTTTGGCCATTTCCAGAAACGAGGAAAGGGAGCTAAGAGAATCCAAATCTCATTATCATAAATATAGGATAATATATTCACTTCAATGCTTAATTTAAAAAAATTACATATCTATCTACAACTACATTTAATAAATAGAGGTTTGTACTCAGAAATTTCTCCAAATTTCTCTAACCATTTTGTGTCA
Organism: Mastomys coucha; assembly: GCF_008632895.1. Classification (NCBI taxonomy): domain Eukaryota; kingdom Metazoa; phylum Chordata; class Mammalia; order Rodentia; family Muridae; genus Mastomys; species Mastomys coucha. The sequence goes on from NW_022196899.1 coordinate 18,300,309, forward strand.
GAGCAAATATCAAAATTGTTTTCCTATATATGTCAAGTGCATAAAAGTCCCCACATTAGTCAAAGCAAATGAGAACATACATATTAAAGCAAAAACTCACACAAGTGACTTTTCCATTCGTTCCTCCTCTGCCTTTTGTTGTAACTGCGTTTTCCTCATAGAGCATGCTGAATTCAAATATAACCTTGGACTCAGTGAAGTGCAATGTTGTTCTCTGGATCATCTATTTGTTTAGGTTTAATTCTGTACCAGCTTGAATCAAAGAAAACCATGTTCAGGGGTAAACTGAAACAAGCATTGAAAAATCTGAAATGATGGCTGTGTCCATTCTGACTTTCCTGGAGAGATGTAAGACTCAAATACATCTCAGTTTTTTTTTTTTTATGATAATAAAAATATCAATCTCAGTAATGGGTCAACTCATGGCTATATGTTATGTCCCCATTGATAAAGGAAAAGAAGCATTCACCCCTCAAAGTCACTTGTAAAGTTTCTGCTCTCTGCAGCCTGTGAGTGCACTGCTCTCCACTGTACACGCCTTGTCTCTCCGCTGTCCCTCTATATAAAACAGTGACTCTTATCATCCCCAGGGTGCTCTCTGTCCCCTCCCTCCTCAACACACCAAGTATTTGTGTCTTCTCTTGTTTACTCATTCCTTTTCCCATTCCTTAACCATCTTCCTTCACAATGACCCAATGTCACGCATCCATTAAGCCCTACCTCAAATTCAAGGCTCATCAACAGTTTGTGCTTTCAAGTCATCCTGACGAGGGTAGTAGAGGGCAATGGTCGCTGCAGTACTGATGTTTACTCCTCATCATTAGCATTTTCATCATAAGCTCTTGCTAAGTGGAGGGAATATAAAATGGGCAACAGAAACAAGAAGTTTAAGGGAAAACTCAAAACATTTAATCTGAATGTAAATCTCATGGATGGAAATATTCACCCTACTCCTGGCAGATGAATATTTCACATTTCCAAGGATGAGAAGTGCATATTTCATTTACTAAATGCAAACATCCCACTTTCATGTGAAATTAATTGAAACAAATAAACATTTAAAAGTAACCTGTACACCTTCTTCCTCAGACATGGCTGAAACATGAGTATCTTCTTTCTTTGTAACTCAAGGAGGAAAGCCAGGATCTGCCTACATCTATGTTTGTGATATTCCAAGCCTTATGAGAGATTGGAGGGTGATCAATGCCACTTTTGACCAAGGTCTTTGTCTTTTGATATACTGAAAATTTAGTCCTTCTTAGACTGTCGCCAGACAACATGTTCAAAACACTTTTGAATATTTAAAGATATATAGATTATTTCTTATGGTATAATGTAGTTTACACAGTGAACACTCAAATATATCGATTGGATATCTTTTGATGTGATTATCATAGTATTGAGATGCCAATAGTACATAACTGTCAAAGATATATGTGTTTGTCCCCAGCAACATTGGAGTCTAGCTGCCTTTGGTCTAGGACTAATTTGATTTTTCTTCAAGCCATCTGGCACCTTGGAACAAGGAAACAGCTGATAGAAGATGATTGACCTCTGAAAATGAAGGTCATATGCAAAAACCATGCTAACACTGACAGTGCAGGGGAAGAGGGGAAAGGGTCCAAACTGCAGAAACACTTGAGGAACCAAGAACCATGAAAACAGAATAGCGCTTTCACTGAAAAATCCTCTGCCATGATTGCATTGCATCAGCTTTCAGACATCCAGGACACCACCATTTTGTCATAGCTAGTTTCATGTTAACTTGCAGCAATCTGGATACATCAGAAAATAGGGAATCTCAATGGAGAAAACTCCCTAGGATTAGTCTGTAAGGCATTGTTTTAATTAGTGATTGAAGGAGGACACAGTCCATTCAGGATAGTGCCGTTCCTGGGCTGGGGGACCTTGGTTACATAAGAAAGCTGGCTAAACAAGCCAGGATGAGCAAGCCACTCTATGGCTCCTGCATGTAAGCTCCTGTCTCTAAGCTCCTTCCCAGTATGAGTTCCTGTCCTCACTTCTTTCAATAATAGATAATGATGTAGAAGTGCAAGGCAATTAAACCCTTGCCTCCCCAACTAGCTTTTTATCATGGTGTTTTATCCCAGCAATAGAAATCCTATCTAAAATACCCTCTCATTAAGACAGAAAGAACAATATAATTGTTGCCTTGGTATTCTTACCCTACTATCTATGCAACATTCCTCAGTTTTACAGAAAACTACAACTCAAAGATTTGACCCACCACCACCTTCAGAACTGTACTTTGCATCAAGTTCAATTTGTTCATCAATTTCAAAACTTAAAATCTAGGTTTATTTATAGTTCTTCCACTTTTATGTGTCATAACAGAGAAAGAAAGGCACTAAATGGAAGTGTTTCATAAGTTGTTTTTTTAATTCACCATCTGTACTTTTGTTAAGCTATAAAATACATGCATATTTTTAGGCCAGAGAGCTTAGTAATTTAAGGTATATTTTAGAGATGGATTCCTTACAAAAGGTGGGACAATGGTTTCTAAGTAGTCACAATAGTATAAAAAGAAAATTTATTATACGCAATTCTTTGAAAAAGAGCTAAATTATGCACTGAAATTTAAATTTTTTAGAGATTTTAATTCATTTTAAATTATGTACACATGTTTTTAGGTATGTGTAGTGCCTTTAGATCGCCAAAAAGGCTTCATCTCTCTCAACGTTGGGGTCACAGTCTATTATGAACTGCCCAGCTTGGGTGCTGAAGATCAAACGCTGTCCCCTCTGCAGCAGCAGTAAGTGCTTTTAACCGCTGAGCAAACTCTCCAGGTTCTACTATAAAGCTGATATAAAGTTAATATAAATCATTATTGATTTTCCTCCTACAAATGTGATGCTTTCAACTAGTCTTCAAAGTTTGTTTTTACTCAAAGTAACGTGTAGATTTTTTTTTTTTCAAATATCTCCATGACCTCAGACTGTGCTATGGACAGTGAAATAAATGATGTGTAAACAATTGTATAAATCTGTTGAACCTGGTGAGCAAGTCATGCACTAACAGAATCAATGGAATTTCTTAATTTCATCTGAGTGGCACTAGGATTCATAAAAACTACATTATGACCTGTCATAGAAGAAGGGAATCTCTTCCATCTTAAATAAATAGACCTAGAAGTATCAGACGCCTGGAGATTAGAGCATCTCAGTTACCATGTGTGGCTACAGCTTCATAAATTATGAATATGTAATTTTCTTAGAGGCAAATATCATGGCTGAGGGAGTGCGGATTGACTCCCCAGTTTACAGTGAGTATACGGCATTTATGTATGTTTCAAGCCTCTAGGTGCGTGACAGAAGACATGGTTCAGAGATCCATGTTTTAGCTATAGTCAGTGTATCAGGAGCTGTGAGGCATTAGCTACTACATGAGCAGGGTCACTCACTGACACATGAGACTGGTCATTCCACTGTGAGTGGTAGGCATTGTTTGGAGTCGTGATTTTCATTCTCCTGTCACTACCATGATTGTGACATCACTGGGATGTCACTTAGCATTTCTGGGCCAATTTCTGTATGTTCTTTGCAATATGAAGAGTATCTTAGTAGAAGTTATAAGAGGAAATATGGGGTTCTTTACTGAATGCACAAAAGAAAGCATTTAGTTTTAAATAAGTAATATTTTCAAAATTTGACTAGGTCTGTTAATCAACAACACCTATTCCGTTGCTCCCATATGTGCAACGGAATGTATTTGATAAAATTTGACCAACAGAAGGAAATGAAATTCTTCTTCAAGAGCTACTGAGGGAAAGAAGATAAATAGCAAATGAATACTCAGTGGTTATATATAAAATTCAGCATTCTCAATGGTATATGCAAATGGCTGAAAACATTCCTAAGAGATGTCTATTTTAGCCAGGTTATCTACAGAAGTATCATACCTGAATGATTTCTTAAAGAAAGACTACAGGTTTACCAGGAGTATGATCTGTTAAGGGATATATCTTACATCTTTTTCTACCTCAGAGCTTCTAGCAATAGCCATTTTATTGTTAAGATGACCCCCACCAATGACTGAGCAGATAGCTCTGCAAGATACTGGAAGACCCTGCTACTGAATATCCTTTTGTCCTATGTTCCTATCAAAAACTTGCCTTGAGGCCTCCTCACTCTGCTTATATTACTTTCCTTTCATGGGTATTTATCAGAGGTTTACCGAAGTTTTTTAAACACATGCATTTTTTTTCATGAAAGTGAAAACCTTAGAGAGCCTTTATGGTTTATAATATTACTTACAGCATTGAAATTAATGAACCACTGCTACATGCCACACTGTAGCTAAACATTTGAAACCTATGCCAAGTGAAACAAGGCAGTCAAAAATACAGTGTATAAAAGAATTTTACTCTTAGTCCACTGTTTGTTCTGCAATGTCTGGAATAGACAAAGCTTTAGTGACAGAAAGCAGAAAAGTGGTTACAAAGGTTTGTGGTGGAGAAGGGATGATGACGATTGCTGACGAGATGCAGATTTTTAGAGGTGGTTGCAGTAGACTGAATAAGATGACCTACAAATGCTCATATATTTGAATATTTAGTGAATGGTAATAGGAGATGCAGGTTTGTGGGACAGAAGTGTATCTCTGCAGGTGGACTTTGGGGTTTCAAATGTCCAAACCAGGTCCTATGGTTCTCTATCTCTTCCTGATTCCTGTGGGTTCTGATTTAGAACTCTTAGCTTTATCTTCAGTACCATGTAGGCCTACATGCTGCCACCCCTTATGCCATGATGAATGGACTAAACATCTGAAACTGTAAGCTAGCCTGAAGTGCATGCTTTCCTTATGAAGAATTCCCATGCCAAGTGGTAGTGGCACACAAACCTTTAATCCCAGGACTCAGGAGGCAGAAGAAGAACTCTGTAAGTTCAAAGGCAACCTGAAGTACAGATTAAGTTCTAGGAAAGACAGAACTATACAGAGAAATCCTACCTTGAAAATCCTGAGGTGGGGGTGGTGGAGAAGAGTTGGCATGGTCATAATGTCTTTTCACATCAACAGAACATTGACTATGACAGGCTAATAAGAAAAATGCTCTCAAATTACATGTGACAACTGTACCATACTCTTATTATATGCACAAGGGTTGACTACAACAAATAGATACAAAACACTTAAGCAGTGCATGAACATCTTGTGCTAATAAATTTACCTGAGTGAAAAACATTAAAGTATTTTAAAATATACCTTTTTGTTTTTAAATAGTGATATGGATCAGGAGTAGAAAGAAGGAATTGATGGCACTTGTCCATCCTTCACTAATAGCTGTCATTTTTCAACACATTAGCCAAGCACATTTCTACTGTGACAACTGAAATTGAGATCAAGTTAATTTTTACAAAACTTAACTGGTATATCTGGGAGAGGATAAAGACATGAAAAGCTAAAGGAGCCCGTAGAGTGTGCCCCCTAATTGCTTGTTTCTAGTCCTCTGTGACTAGGGTATTCAGGGTATACATAAGCACATACAAGTAGCATGCAACGTGTGACTTCCTTGTAGAGTGTGAATCATGGTGTGTATCACATATTTAAGTAAAGTCTGAGGAGCCATGGCAATTAGAAGAGACATGCATGAAGAAGAGGAGAGGCTGGCCCTGAGATGGCTGACTGGCCTGTTTCTCCCTCTGTACATTCTGTAAAGGATCAGCCTCCTCAAACCTTCTGCATTGTGAGAACTATGTGGTTATGGTAAAGGACCACTTTATTCTTAAAGGCATAACTGCCATATGACCACAAACTGACAGATTAAAGGGTTGCCTTAAATGGAAAGAAAAAAAAAGACATCTGACTCCAAGGTCAGATTTCAGTTTAGTAGCTAAATATCAAGCATGCTTCTAAGTCTACCTAAGATGTGGAAAAAGAAGGCCAGAGAGGGTTGACAGAATTGTGGTAGGAAAGGCTTCCACCCCATGAATGGCAAGCATTGTTGAACTGACAATGAACCACACAGGTATCATAGATTATAGCTAGGGTTGTTTCTACTCCCTCTAACTTCATATAAGGAGGCTACTTGTAGGTCAAACGATTCCATCAGTGAGAAGTATGTGCAATATTAAGAGAGTGGCACAGAGAGGAGACAGAACCCTGATTCATATGGGGGTTGACAATGCTCTTAAGGATCTCTTAAGTTCAACCAAAGACAGAAAGCATACTTATTTATCAAGCAGGCATAAATGTTTGCTGACATATGACTAATGAAATTGTATAAAGAGAACTTGAAAATGTCCCTGTTAGACATCTGTATGCAGCATTGTATTTGGGTCTCTCAGTCTCCATCACTCTTGAAGCACTTTCCAAATGTGGGAATGTGGGACAAGCAAACAATTAATGCGAAACTAACCTCCTGGTATCTGAGCACTGTATTTGTTAAGAGTACTCTCAAACTTATAGCTATCCAATCAGTCCATCTACAGGCCCTTCTGCATTATCATTTCCTTCAAATATAAATATACTCATCTCTATTCAACCCTACCCAGATACTGTGCTTTTTAAAAAAAAAATTTCACATCTTCTGCAGGTATTTCCAGAACATACAGAATATTTCTTGATTTTACCCAAACCTCCATCAGAATATCTTTTAGTACTTCACATTAGTAAATTATCTTTACTTCAGGAATATTTTTATTGTTACTTTCATGAATTTATGCCATGATGTTCCCAGCTTAACCTGAAACATTTTATATCAGCTTGGACCTACTAATTTCAAGAAGGAGGGATACCTGTCTGATCAGAATTTGCACTGGTTAATTCTTGCAGGTATTGCTACCATTCAATTCCATTCCAGACTAAAGCTGGCAATTAAACAATCAAAATTGCTTATTTCACTCAATAAATAGTTTCTTACACTTGGATCACTGTGATTAACAGCACTACACTTTTCAAATATCATTTCCCTAAATTCATTCTTTAAGGAAAACAACAATTAGCTTCCCATTATAGACAGTTTTAAAAAATCTGCACACTAATTAACATGTTCTCTAATTAATTTGAATCCACAAATATTCAAAAGAAAATTGCAATAAATATCAGAGTGATAATACATTTCTATTTTTAATGCAGTGGTGAATTATTCTTATAAACATATGAATATATATTTTCATTCCCTAAGTGATAATTTAGAAACAAAGTAAGAAAACACAATGACAGAAAAAGCATTACAAAAAGAGTCTACCGTTCATGGAAATAGAATGACGTTATTTATTATTACTATCATTACTGTGTTTTGAGAAGTTAGTATTAGCCAATATTTCAGAAAATAAGTTTGCATCAACTTTTATCATAATTATAAAACCTAAAATGATGCTGGGACCAACTCCAGGCTTCAGGCTTCTGAACTATAAAAAGTTTGTCTTTGCACTTGACACGTATATTCAATTATGAGTATGCATTACCATGGTGTATCCATGTAAAAATTCTCTTCCCCTTAGGTCTCCATCAGCTTTGTTGGGAAGACGACACGTCTACACCTTTGAAATACCTCCAGAAATCTTCCCCCAATTACATTCTTTTTTAAAATTTTAAAACAACTTTAGCCACTCTTGTTTTCTGTTGCCCTTTGTTGGCATTTTGTAGCTAATGACATAGTGGCAAAGCTCTCCTGTCTCTAGATGTAGCCAACTGCAGTTTCTGTGTAGAATGAAATCTTTTTCATTCTACACAGGATAGCAACTGTAAGTGACTAGGGTAGAACACGTGACTTCAGGTTCATTTCAAGGCATCTAGACACCTATTCTCACCTACTTTCTACCTACTGGGCATTGTAAGAAACAACCAGTGTCTCTCTAAACTCTAAAGCAGCTATGCTCTCGAGCATTATACAACCACCCATCCTTCCATGCTCAGAGAAAAGCCATCCATCCTTCTCTTCTCTGCTCAGTGATAGCCATATCCTGAGCACTTTATGTTGGACTGAACAATAATTTGCTCTCAGGAGAAACCCATGTTCTGTACCTATACTTTCAGCTGTCTTGACTCCTCAGATAGAAGTGAAGGTGTTGCTAACATACTGAACATGCTCTATAACTTTTGTGTTTGTGTGTGCATTCAAAACACACACACATACACACATTGCTCTGTCCTCAAAGTACCACAGAATGATGCATGTGCAAATATATTTATCATAAAAATATGAGTGATTAAAATGACAGAAATAAACACTAACATATCTGAACACCAATGAAACACAATAATTCAAACTACCTATGTTACAAATTAATTCTGTTTTAGATAGTCCCAGACAGAAATGTAATAGTGTTATAATCTCTTAACATACAAAATATGGCCTCATCTATATCTTGTGGAAAGGTCATAAAATGAATATAAAACTCTATGAGAAAACAATTTAAATTGTCTGTAAACAATTGACATGAAACTACTCATTAATATAATGTATACATTGCTTAATACAAAACACTTGCTGGATTGTAGTAACACCTGGAACTGCATATTTCCTAGTACATTTTATCAAGTAATCTTTATAACATTACTGATGCTACCTACCCAGTGATGAAAAGAAATAGAATGTCCCAAGTAGAGAACAAGATTTATACTTTCCAGTCTCTCGGCCTGTGTTCCTCTTTCCAGCTTGACGCTTCCATGCATACTGCCATGTCGGAAGTCCGATCATACATTGCCATGCACCACCTGTTGGGTCTCGTTCCAAACTGACAGCAGTTTGTGTGCCGATAAAGCTGGCTATCACGTTTCTTTTACGAGAGTGGTAACATTACCCAGAGATGTGCACTGCTATTCAATTTCTCCATATACACACAACCTTATGTCTTTGTGTGTGCCTGTGAGTTCTGATTTTGGTAAATATATACATAGACAGAATATAAAAATATACTTGTTTCTTATTTTAAATATGAATTCACAGGCAAAATAATCACCTATGTAATTTCTAAATATCACTAATATTTTATATGGGAGATTTATAACAACCTATAAATATGTGAAAAATGCTATAAAAGTATGTATAATCCAAATTTACTGGAAAAATAAAATGTTTTAAACTTTTATTGTAAGTGGTAATAGACAACTGGGCTTAGGTATTGAATACCTTGAATAAAAACTATTAATTTTAAAATAAATTTGAGGAACTAGTGAAATAATTATAAAAGATAAGAATTCAGAAAAAAATATATAGTTGGCATCAGAAAGGAGAAAGAAAGGCTTTTAGGAGAAATAATTTGTCTCCATAGAATGCTGAGAACTTAGATATTTCTAAGTTGTATTTAAATGATTTTAATAGTTATCTATGACAGAATATAACCCAGGTTGTTAAATATGAAAACAAAAGTGTCGTGAAATAAAAACAAAACATTTTAGGAAATATGATAAATTATAATATATTTTGATTTTTAATAACCTAGACATTCACATACTGAGAAATATTGCAAAGGTTAAGAAAAATGAAATAATACTTATGCCAATAATAATACTATGTAAACAATATAGTTTCATATGAAATTGGACTCAGGCTCATTCAAGTATTGGAAGCAGAAAAATCTTTATTCCTCAGTCACTCCTTACGCAAACACATCAGAATTTTTATAACAGTAACCAGATTAACAACAAATCAATCAGCCAGCAGCTGACATGTTGTTCCACAGTGTCTCAAAACAGGGTTGGTAGCTGCAGTCTAAGCACATATTTAAACAGTAAGTATAATGAGAATGAACACTGAAGCTACGGAAACCAAGCAAGGCCATAAAGGAAAAAAAAATGTATCTAGAAATAATGTGAAAATATTCTTTAGAAAATTTATTCAAGGATTCAAACTGGTCATTAGAAGACATTTTGTATATTTAGGTTTATGTATTTTTAGAATAAACATAAAAATAAGCCAACTGTTAAAACTCGGATTTAATAAAAATGAAGAGAGATAAGAGATACTCTGGGGAGAGTTTAATGAAATCAAAGCAATATTATTAACTTAGTGAATGTCTCATTTTAATATAACATAAAATACTCTGGAAAGTTATACTGACATAACAATAGCCAATATTGATTGTAATAAGCAACACTTACTAAGTATTAAGTAAGACTTACAATTTTAATCACATGGCAATGTGTTTTAAAACTTTGACTCAAACTTATACTTTTTATAATATATATGTATGTATAAACATATATGATGCAATAAATAGAGGCCAATGAATTAAAACACTTTGTAATGAAGAGATCAGATTGTCTTGGATCAATTAGCATTATTTTTCGAACATTATACTATATTCTCATTCTTCTCATATTCTTTTGTTTTATTAGTAAATTAGAGTTAGTCTTATAAACCACCACTGCATCCACAGACAGATGGTAGGACAGATGCAGACAGCCACAGGCAAACAGACAATGGAACTTGGAACCTCTTATGGAAGAGTTGGGGGAAGGATTGGGGGGCCCTGAATGGGATAGGAACTCGAACTAACCTGGACCCTTGGGACTCTCAGAGTCTGAACCACCAACCGGAGAACGTACACAGGTTGGACTTATTCCTCCCCGTACATTTGCACATGTGTAGAAGATGTGCAGCTTGGTCTTCATGTGGGTCCTGAACAACTAGAACAGGTACTCTCCTGAAAGTTGTTGCATGAACGTGGGATATGTTTTCCTAACTTGGCTGCTTTGTCTGGCTTCAGTGGGAGAGGAATTACCTAGCCTTGTAGACTTGAAGTGACAAGGTGGTTGTATATCCAGGGGGCCCCCAGGTGCTCAGGGGAGAAGGGAAGGGGGCATAGAGGAAGAATTGTGGCAGGGGGTGACTGTTAGGGAGTCAGTGAGAGGACTGTAAAGTGAACAAGTAAAAATTAAAATTAAATGAAAAACTTGCCTAGATCAGATTGCCCTGTGGTAAAAAGGATGTGGGGCAGTTAATCTTGATTAATAATGAATGCAGTACTGCCCAGCCCACCTTGAGCAGCATCTCTACACAGACTATCCTGGGCTAAACTACAACAGCAATCTATCAAATCCTGAGGGAACAAGCATGAAATGAGTGTCCTCAGTGCTTTCTGATGTTCTTTGCCCATGAATGAGTTGTCTGGTCTGAAATGATGCTATGTGAAATAACAGGCCACCATGCATCCATGTTCCTGTCATGAGAAATTGCCCTGAGTTCAGCCAATGAATCACTGTAGCCTAGAAGTATGAGATCAAATAAACACTCTCTTCGTGAGGTGGTTTTAGTCAACTTGCTACATCATACCAACAGTTACTAGAATATATACCTGATAGACAAAGTCAACATCCAAAATGCAAAGCAGTACACTAGTGCCAAGCACTTCAGATATGAGATGTTCCAGGTAAAGTTTTGGATATTTCTCTTTGTTTCCATAGTTTTCTTTATTGGTTGTTAATTTTACTTATTCATCAAGACTGTATTCATATTTTTTATGTAGTCAAAATCTTTGTGTTTCACTTTTTTTTATTTTAGTTATACGAGTACACTTTTGCTCTCCTCAGATATATCAGAAGAGAGCATTGGATCCCATTACAGATGGTTGTGAGCCACCATGTATTTGCTGGGAATTGAACTCAGGACCTCTGGAAGAGCAGTCAGTGCTCTTAACCCCTGAGCCATCTCTCTATCCCCCTTGTGTTTCACTTCTAATGACAACATTTTTTTTTACATTTTTCTTTTGTCCATTTCTATAATTCTACATCAGTAACTTCAAATTAAAAAAAAAAAAACATTAAGATGAAATACAACAGTTCATCCCATGGTAGATATTCCTAAAATTCGAATTTGTTTGGACAAATCAATCATTAAAAACAACAAGTAAAACAACAAGCAAAAGCCTCAAAGGAAATCAAACCCTGAGTATGTAAATGAACATGTTCTAGAGTCAGGCATGCTCTCTAATGTAGGCATAGTAAGCTGTGATGAAATCAGCTTGGTAGATCCTTGAAGCACATGCAAACCAGTGAGAAGGTCTTCAGTGCGCATCATAGAATCCGTGACCTCAGGTTGTCAAGAGCTCCTCTATTTGACCCTAGTTGGCTGCTGCATATAGCACAATGGTATTGTATAAGCACTAAAATGCTGCTTTTGTCTACCTGACTTCTATGAGGTACTTTGTCCAAGGATGCTGAGGTTTTGAGCTCTTGAGCACCAAGAGCGTAGATACAAAGGAGACTGGCGTTTGTGGGACGCACACAACACATGGCTGCGCATGCAAGTTCTGCCAAGCCCCACAAAGTGGAGGGATTGTAGCTTAGTCTTCAGCTGTGGTATTATTTAATCACATGTAATTCTTACTAGGATGTAAGCACTCAGAACACAGATTGGTACCAGTCTAATTTCCTGAGGCATGCCAAGAACGGAGATTATTGAAAAGCAGATACCCAATAAATAGTTGGAAAGCAGATGGTTCTAAGGGAGAACTCAGCATATCGAGCATTTCTGAACTAAGTAGTGCTCATAGAGAATACTAACTCAAATAAAACATGACAATAGTAGTCATGGCAGCAGTGGGCTAAGTGAACCAAGCTTGTTAAGACTACTGTGAGGAAGGTGTGCTTTCATGTTCCATTAAAAATAATGTGTGAAGCCACAGCTGTCTTCATTGTAAGTACTGTAAGCAGGTGGGACCTCGCTCATTACCATTCTCTGGGATTTCTGGATTCCGCCTCACAAGAGTGTAAGAATTACTAAAGAAAAGATGGTTCTTAAGGATCTGGGACTAAGTGGAGGCCAACAATGCCAGCAACTATAAGGATGGGCTGAGCAATAGTAATCCAACCCAGAGGTGGGATAATCCCAAATGAGTGTAAGCACTGACAACCAAAATAGGCCAGAAATGAGAAAGAAGAGATGACACACGCAGTCATTCATTGGGAAGGCAGAATGTGTTTCTTTAAGCCCTTGTTGCAATGAATCGTCAGGCTGATATTGAGAGAACAAAAGGCCAGAAGCTTTAAAGGAGTTGAGAGATGTGTTTCTGATGTAGTCCTGAAGCAAACTCCCATCATGAAAACAAGTCCGTGCCCCCAGGATTTTGTGTCTGAGTACCAACAATGCTAACAGATATAGCACACTCACGGGTGGGTGTACAATAGGGGAGCGTGGCTTTCTCTCTCCTCTGGTTTCTTTCCTCGCCACCATCAACACGGAAAGGTAGTGAGGATATCACATTCCTCTCTGGCAGGCAGGTGTTGTATGGTGAGAAAATTCAAGTGATGGAAAATAACGCAAACAATTTCTATTGTAGTCATTTTCTTAAAACATGGCATTCTGCAGAAGAATATAAAAACCCAAGCTATCTACAAAGATGTCCTAAATATTGCATTTAAAAATAAATAACAACTCAGCCTGACTGACTGTGTACTTAAGCAGCAGTGGTATCAGTTAACAGAGAGAATCCACATGTGCAGCCTGCGCTTAGCCTTATCTTTCCCTTTCCATTGCTGTATTGAAATGGACAAGGTTTGGTCATTTCAAAATGACAGGAAACTCTATTTTCTAATGCTCTGTTGGTAAAGGGAGGTGAGAGGGACGTTCCAAGGGTTGGCAGGGTCAGATGGGTGCTATGATTGCCACAGCGGCACCTCAGACCTCAGAGCTCAGCACTTGTCTGCACTGTTGTTAATGAAACCTGTTCTAACCAGGCTAAGATGACACTATGACTTCGCGTACTTCTCAAAAAAATGAATGTTGTTCTCGTTTTATGTATAAATAACTGTTCCATCTGGCATGGAATCTGAAATTTGGGAGCTTCAAAAATAAATTTGAATGAATGATCCTCTCTACCCACTCCCACTCTACCTTTGTATATATGTCTTATGCAGTTCACATTAAATTGCTTGGTTGGGTTTTATTTTCCTGGTCATTAAATTCTCCTTTCTATTATTTCCATGCTGTGCAGGAAACAGAGAGAAACAGAAACCAAGGCAATAAGAAGTCATCCGTACATGTACAGTTTTCAACTTGTCCATGAAAAAGTGTGCCTATATTTGCATGAGATTATATTTCAGTGCACAAGTAAATTTATTATCTTTGTACTTCAGTGCAATCTAGTTAGCTAGGTAAGGAGCTGCACATCTGTAATGTCAGTGCTCGGAAGCATGAGGCAAGAGGCTCACTAGCTGAAGGCAAGCTCTAGCTCCTCAGAAAGACCCTGTCTTTCTATCTCATAGGAATGTGTATGTATATATATATATATATATACATATATATATGTATATATATATATACATACACATACATGTGCATTTATATATGTATATACATATATACAATACATATATAATTCATAATATATGTTAAAGAATACCTGAATGTTTGTGTGTATGAGAGGGAAAGGCAGAGAGAGACAGAAATAGAGATTTACTCCACTTAAAGTTAACCACTTATGTTTAATCAAAAGTCTTACTGTTTTCTTCTATTTTTTTTTAACTTCCTCTGTAGTCACTGGTCCTGATCTCCATGTAACTTAAAAGGTCACTGGTAGCTAATTTCAGAAACTTATTTTATTATTATTGATCAATGGCTCTGTAAGAGCTGCCTTATGAACTCTTAGTCGTGGCCTTCTAGCCAATGAAACATGTGGCTCTTTTGCATATTCCTTCTAAGACTCCAGGAAATGAAGACACGCATAGGGTATGCTAACTATGAAATAAGCAGTAACTTCTGCCCTTACTTCTAGCTAAAATTCAACACTGGATTAAAAAAAATGACTAAGAAGAACTTTGATAAAAATTAGCAAAGACTAGAAAGAGTGGCCAGAGGCTACTCCTTCCTCCACAGCAATTACTTCAGTTTTACCTTGAAACCCTTGAGAAATAGTGGTTCACAGGAGCATGCTAGAGCAAGTGACTAAAACTCTGTTTTCCATTTCCTCTTTCTTAGCCTGAATGTCCTATAAGATACAGGGGAAGGGGCATTTGGTGGATTAATACCTCAGTTCCCAACTATCTCAAAAGATCATGGCTCTCAAAATGCTTATAGACTTTTATATCTTCTTTTTTATTTTTGAACCAGATGAAAGAAAAAAAGACAACTGATGCATAGACCTTTAAAAATCCAATTTCAACCTATTTTCACCCTACAATCTTCATCTCCAGCACTTTATGGCTATTTTTCATTTTCTACCCCATTAACACTGGATACGTTGCGTGTACACTGATATTCCTCAGCTGCAGTTGGGAACAAGTCTGTGATGAATGGCACGTCTACATTTCTCTATTTTAATAATTTGCCCCAGTGCATAAAGCCCCAAGACTTTGTGTCATTAATCACCATATTCATATTCCCCTCTGAACAAAATTAGAAATATAAATTCAGCAGTGCAGTCAAATCTGTAGATTATTTTGAGCATTTCACTTCATGACATTGGGACCTAGGTCAGTCTAATATTTTAGTAAGATGCTTCAAAATAGCACCAAATATGTTTTCCAATGTTAGAAATACAAATAGGAGAAAAGCCTGCTGTTGATGGGTTGTGCCTGGAACTGTGGCTGAGTTTTAGGTATTGGTGGGAGGGGGGGATGGTTGCACCAATAAGCTTCATTATTACAATTCAAATGCTGAATACAAAGTCATAGGCTCTGATTCGCATTCATCAAGGAAGTGTTTCTTTTATCATAATGATTTTATATTTTAAAGGAATGACATTAAATTCTCCCACCATTGGTTATATGGTATAACCATATAACCATGCGGTTATATGGTTACTTGTTATGAAATGAACAAACTCCTTTAATATAGTTTTTAACAGCAAATTTCATAATCCCTAGAGCTAGAGCCACAAAACTGTTTCAGGACACTGAGACACTCACTCTGTGACACGGTATGTGTCTCTAAGCTTAGGTCCCATCACTCTGGCATTTGAAATATTTCTTTCTAAATTATGTCTTTCCATACATAGCTAATATTAACCTAATTCTAACCAAGTAATAAAGAATCAGGTTAATTAATTTTTGTCACTTGGTTTAATACTGCAACATGGATACATTAAGAATGCTAAGCCAAATGTAAGTCTGAATCAATATTTACACTGTGTGACTTTGGACAACTTAGTAAAGTCTATCTATAAGTTGGTGAGATGGATTGTTAAGAGGAAGTAAACAATGGCTAAATGGCTTTATGTGTTATCTGACCCATTTTACTTAATTTTTACAAATACTCTAAGATTTCATCTTACACATAAGAAAATGCAAGACTCAGAGTGGGAAGGAATAAGTGCTATCTCGGAATCAGCTGACATTTTCTCAAATCGACTGCTGCCGGAAGAACTTCTGTGTGTGGAAGAAGAGCACATGACCGTGTCTGGACAAGGCCAGGTCATATTTTCTCAAATCTATTATGCCGCAGCTGGAAGTACTTCCATGTGTGGAAGAAGAGCATGTAGTCTGGTTTGTGCAAGGCCATAGAAATCAAGAATTATGGAAGTGCTATCGTCACATTCACCTGGGAACGAAGATTCACCATCCTAAGCAAGACTAACTATGAAGGCCTGCTTGTGGACTATCTTCATTGTGAACTAAAGTACATTTTCTTCACCACGAATTAGCTGCAGACCCAGCTAATTGCATCGATAAGTGACTAACTGGTAGGTTGCTATGTGAGCAGTTACCCAATGTACACACTGAAGTGATGTTTATTTCAAGTGTACTTATCGTACCAAGCAACAAAACTTGGCTCAAAAGTTCACGTAGCTAAGCAGAACTGAGGTAAAAGCTGACCGTGATGAAACACTGAGGTAAAAGCTGGCCGTGATGAAACACCATATATAGAATAAACTGTTGGTGGCATATATTCTGCAGAAAGGTAAAGATACATGCATAGCTTAAAGTTGTCTACTTTCTTCTCTGAAATTTCTAGCTATTTTTTAAAGGAGAAAACGAAGGACTAAATGTCACATTTTTTTTTTTTTTTACAAATATCACAAATATAGGCTGTCTTTCATGGGATTGTGTTGCCAACAAAGACTTGGGGTGAGATGTGCCCATGATATCATAAAGACCAGAACAATCATTTGCAGATTTGAATGGAAGAAAAATGGCCATGTAACTATGCACTGTCACTATGGACACAGAACAACGAATTCTCTCTGTATCCAAATACTAGATAAATATAAATTAAAGTGCTTCAGTACCTAATCATCTTGTTTCAAATGCTTGCAATGATGAATTTTAGATTTTTTTAAATATATGATATGTAAGGTGCCAAAGAAACTCAGAACAAATGGCTAACTGTGGTGTTCTTACATACTATAATACACACTGGCCTATATGCTCAATCAGAACCTGTGGCTCCTCTCAGCTCTTTTTACATTTTCCCTACCTGAAGCCTCTGTAGCCCAAGGGCTTCCATTGCTCCAGCATCTGAGTCCTAAAACTATTTACTCTTTCAGCTGTACATTCTCTGTGTTTCCTTGCCCTCCCTCTGTACACTCTTCTCACACACTCTGTCCTGCTCTTTCCTCTCATGGCCTGGTTCTGTCTGTCAGTTCCTCATTTCACTCACGGTCTGGTTCTCTCTCCTAGCATAGTCCTTGATTTGCCACATTTACCAAGAAAAAAAATAAACCAGGATGGCTTTAATTATACAAAACTGACATACACCTTGCACAAAGCTCAAGTCCAAGTGGATCAAGGACTTAAACATAAAACCAGATACACTAAATCTAATTGACTGGAAATTAGGAGAGAGCCTCAAACACATTGGCAAAGGGGAAAATTTCCGGAAGCAACCCAGATGTCCCCCTCATCTGAAGAGTGGATACAAAAAAATGTGATTCATTTACACAATGGAATACTGTGAACTATTAAAAATGAAAAATGAACTATTGAAAACGAGGACGAGAATTTGGTCGAAAAATGGATGGAACTTGAAAATATCATCAGGAGCGAGGTAATCCAGACTCAAAAGGACATGCATAGTATTTACTGACTGGTAAGTGGATATTAGCCAAAAAGTACCCATGATACAACCCAACGACTGTAAGAAGTTTAGG
>NW_022196899.1:18318370-18347351 GCF_008632895.1 Mastomys coucha
AAAAAAAAAAAAAAAACAGGAAGACCAAAGTGAGGATGTTTCATTTGCACTTAGGAAGGGGAACAAAATATTCACAGAAGAGGAAGAGAGGGACCTGGGTGGCAGCAGTGAAAGGTAGGTGAAAGGAGGGCAGGATCAGGCAAGTAGGAAAGAACAAGAGAGAAACCCAGAGGGCAAGCAGAATAAGAGGAAATACGCACCCTCGGGGTGGGGGTAGGAAGTGGGGGACCCTCTAGCATGGAGCAAAGATCTGGAATGTGAGAGACTCCCAGGACTCAATGGGGGTGGCCTTAGGCGAAATAGTGGGGAGAGCGAACCTGAAAAAGACCACCTCCAGTAGTGGTCCCCATCCAGTGGAGAGATGGAGACAGCAACCCATCTTCAAAATTTCTGACCCAGAGTTGTTCCTGTCTAAAAGAAATGCAGGGACAAAATAAAGCAGAGACTGAAGGAAAGGCTGTACAGTGACAGGCCCAACTTGAGATCCATCTCTTGGGTGGGCACCAAAGCCTGACACTATTACTGATGCTAAGCTGTGCTTACACGCAGGAGCCTTCTGTGTATGCACATGGCTCTCCTCTGAGAAGCTCAAACAGAAGCTGACCGAGACAGATGTAGATACATCCAATTGTTAGATTGAGGTCAGGGTCCCCTGTAGAAGAGTTAGAGGAAGGATTTAAGGAGCTGAAAGGAATGGCAACCCCATAGGAAGACCAACAGACTCAACTAACCCGGACCCCTAGGAGTTCCCAGAGACTAAGCCATTAACCAAAGAGCATACATGGGCTCGTCTGAGGCCCCCAGCATATATATGGCAAAGGACTGACTGCTGCCTTGTCTGGCTTCAGTTGGAGAGGATGTGCCAAATCCTGTAGAGACTTGAGAACCGAGGGAAAGTGGATGTCCAGGGGTGGGGCGAGAGGTGGAGCACTTTCTAAGACTCAAAGGGATGAAGAACTGTGGGAGGGGGATGGAGGGTGCAATGTCTGGGGTGTAAATAAAACAAATAATTAAATTATATATGTCCCACTGTGTTTTTCATTTTAAACATCATCATAGAACATGCATATTCTGTGAACTATCAGAAGTCTTTAAATGACAACTGCATCTCTCAGAATAATTTATATCAAAATCATTTAAATTTGCCAATTATATTTATATGATGAGATTCCCAAATCAAGAAGCATGTGCATAGAATGATTATTTCCTCCAACCATATAGTTTTGTTGAAAAAAAAAAGAATGAAAAACTCAACATTATTTCCTCTTTTGTTCCAACTTGGAGATATATTTCTTATAGATATAAGACATTTTTTTTAAGATAGGATCTTACTTTTCTCTCGGGCTGATGAAAACTGGCAGGCATACTTTTTCTTCCCATTTAAAAGATATGAATGCTCATAACAGAAACAACAACAACAACAACAAAGGTTGAAAAGAAAAAAAAATATATAACAACTAGGAAACAGAACAGAATGCTGAACAAATTCACATTGTTCTGCCTGTCAGGACAAAGGAACATTTCTTTCCAAACAGTGGTGGCTGGTACTACTCTTCATAGATTTCCAGCTCCACCCATCACTAAGATTCTGTTACGAAGCTGCCTCCTAATCCTGTACTCAGAAGAGAAACAGCAATGGCCTAGCCTAGGCCAGGCTGCACCTACCCAGCTATAACCAAGGAGCTGTCTCCCTGAGAAAGCCAGCTGCCTGCTGTCAGTGATATATTTCAGATAAGTCATCAAATTCTCCACCTCATAGAAATATAAAACAAATAGAAGAATCTCACAAAATCTGTGTCTCACTTCTCTGTTAGCCAAAGCCACAGCCTCAGAACTTCACTGTATGGGAGTAGATTTCTCTCTCTGAAAAGATTTAACCAATACATGAAATATCAACTGCTCTGTACATGGGAATCCTTCTCTAAATGAGAAGAGTAAGGGGATGTGGCAGTATTCACACCCTTCGACATGGACACAGGGCTCAGAATGATGTCTCCTTTGCCTTCTTAATTTACACCTCAGAGCAGAAGGTTCCTGGCAAATAAAATAACCACCTGCTTTATCTACCTTCTAGGGGATTGGGAAGACTTCATACAACGACTATACATGTTCTATATAATACAAAGCATTAGCTAAATAAAATTATTTTCTTTTTAATTTCAAAACTCTTGGATTTTATAGCATAGATTGAGAAATATCTTCTTATGCTTGGTTTGATAGCGTTCTGAACTTACGCAGCTCAGATTTATTTATTGAAGGTAATGTTTATCTGATACCATGAAAGCTAGTCCTCAGGAAGGAAGCTTCAGCCCAAGTTTTCTAGATCAGACCATTTGGATCCTGCTATCACCCTTTCTACTGCCTCGAAAACCCAGCAAGGGTCCACTTTTAGCTTCCATGTTTCTGCAGTTATTCTGGGATTTATATTCAAACTCTGAAGATTTGGAGTTAAGAGTTTCCTATGAGATTGAACATGTGACATATATTTGTCTCAGTCTGAGTTACTTCACTCAATAAGCTCTGTACACATTTTATCAATTTACCTGCAAATTTCATTTCATTGCTGTTTAAAGATGAATAGCATTACAAAGATATATATCCTATATTTTGGATATCCATTCATCGGATGGCAGAAGCATAGGCTGTTTCCATTTCCTAGCTACTATGAAGAGAGCAGCGATTAACAAAGCTAAGTGAGTATCTGTTGAGCAGTGTGCTGATTCTTTTGGGACTATGCCAGTGAGTGATAAAGATGGGTGATATAAAAAACTCACTTTTAGGGTTTTTATAGAATTATTCAGAAAGATGGGAAGCAACCTGTAATTGTAACAAGCTATGATACTTAGAAGCCACTACAAGGGCCAGAGCATCAGGATAACCCTAACTGTATAATGGTGACATCATAATTTTCTAGTAACCAACAATGTTGTAATTGAACTAAGGACCTGATCAACTAGAGGGACACCATGTCTTGTCCTGGAAACTGAGGCAACTACCCAGGTTATGTGTAGTCTTGGATATTGCAGAAGAACTTATAACTTCTACTTTACAAAACTGGCATAATCACTGATCACATTCTATTTGTCTTTATAGTCATAGGTAGGTGAGGACCGCATTCGTCATCAAGGAAACTTCACTTGACAACAAAGAGGAACACTACAGAAACACATAGCCCTTTGTGGAGCCCCACTTTAGTGGATATATACAAAATGACTTTCATACCTAAGGCTTAGGAAGAGTGAGGGAGAGAGGGTAGAAGACTGATGATGTAGAGGACTGGAGAGTTGGCTGTGAGAGGTGCACCCTAGGAAGGTCAGAAGTGATTTGCAAAAGTCTAATCACCATGACTGCCTAAGCATGAGCTAAACAAGGAGAACAACAATTGACATGGTCAGATGGACAAGGGGAAACCCACAAGGATTCAGCTCTATACAATGAACTACAGGGAAGTACTGAATACTGATAAAGAGTGGAGTAGTCTGCTCCAGGAAAGAGGACACCAACAGGTTATCCACTCTCAAATAACATTATACAAAATGAACAAATACCACCTAAGATATATATCAGAACCATTCCAGACAACCCATCAGAATTTTAAATGTTAATTCAGCAATGTATGCAAAATCACAAAGTAATGTGTGCAAAGAGCTGCCAAAATAGACAAATAATTGTGGTAACATAAATGCAAAAGCAGGTTTTTTTTTTCTGGTTAGTATTAAATTTTGAGAGAAATAAATTGTGATCTATCTACCAGCAAAATAAAAAGCTATGACAGTAATTTTCCTTCAATCCTAACTATGGGGAAGATTTGCTGGTATTTTTTTTTATATTTGTGTATTTATTTTTCTGAGACCCTTTAGAAAGTATAAAGACAGGCATTCGCAGGTTAAGAAAGTCTTGCTAAATTCTACTAGAAAACAAAGAATTAACTTCATTGTAAAAAGTTTAAATTTACTTGCTCTAAACTACATTACATGAGAAACTGTAACATACCAGGATCTAACTGAGGCTACATTGCCAGTCCCATTTTATACTTCATCATGCTCACGTGCTACCCACCACTAAGGCACTTAGAAGTGCAGAAATGCCTCCAGTGTTTACATCTGGACTGGAGAACGGTGGACTCTATTACACAGATTTTCTTCTTGTTGTTCTTCTGCTCCCCCTCCCCTTTCTTCCCCTCCTCCTCCTCCTCCTCCTCCTCCTCCTCCTCCTCGTCCTCGTCCTCCTCCTCCTCCTCCTCCTCCTCCTCCTCTTCCTCTTCCTCCTCCTTCTTTTCCTTGTCCTCCTCCTCTTTTTCTCAGCTGATGTTAAGAAAAATGCCTACCATTGGAGGCCTTAGAGGATATACGTCTTCGGAGCATGAAGCCTTTCCTTGGTAGACACTAACTTTTTATGAAAGTCCTGCCTGATATAACTGCTTTCTCATCTCCACTGACGCTCACCCATTGCCACAGGTATGGTGACTTGTCCCAACAACATCATGAGAGAGAGAAAAGAGTAGTCATTGGGCATCTAGTCTATCCATGATACTTTTGTGCATTTTATAACACAATTTAAAAGTAATTACTGAAAATTAGAAAATGCATGCATATGTTTGGAAATATATGATGATATTCTTTCATTAAATCATGTTGCTGCTTTGAGAAGGTAAAACACAATATGCTGAAGGGTGGATTTGTTTCACTGAAAGAGAAGGAAAGCATTGTTTTGCAAATCAAAACAACCCTGACATTCCACCTCACATCAGATAGAATGGCTAAGATCAAAAACTCAGGTGGTAGCAGATGCTGGTGAGGTTGTGGAGAAAGTGGAACACTCCTTCATTGCTGGTAGGATTGCAAGCTGGTACAAACACTCTGGAAATCAGTTTGGCGGTTACTCAGGAAATTGGATATAGTACTATCTGAGGTCCCAGCTATACCACTCCTGGGCATATACCCAGAAGATGCTCCAACATGTAACAAGGACACATGCTCCACTATGTTCATAGTAGCCTTATTTATAATAGCCAGAAGCTGGAAACAACCCAAATGTCCCTCGACAGAGAAATGGATACAGAAAATGTTGTACATTACCATAATGGAGTACTACTCAGCTATTAAAAACAATGAATTCATTAATTTCTTAGGGAAATGAATGGATCTGGAGAATATCATCCTGAGTGAGGTAACCCAATCACAAAAGAACACACATGGTATGCCCTCACTGATAAATGGATATTAGCCCAGAAGCTCAGAATACCTAAGATCCAATCCACAAACCACAAGAAACTCAAGAAGGAAGATCAAAGTGTGGATACTTTGATCCTTCATAGAAAGTGGAACAAAATACCCATGGAAGGAGTTGCAGAGGCAAACTATGGAGCAGAGACTGAAGGAAGGATAATCCAGAGATTGCTCCACCTGGGAATCCATATTCAATCATCAAATCCAGACACTATTGTGGATGCCAGCAAGTGCTGGTTAACAGGAGCCTGATATAGCTGTCTCCTGAGAGGCTCTGACGGTGCCTGACTAATACAGAAGTAGAGGCTCACAGCCATCCATTGGACTGAGCACAGAGTCCTCAATGTAGGAGCAAGAGAAAGGACCCAAGGAGATGAAGGGATTTTCAACCCCATAAGAGGAACAGCAATATGAACTAACTAGTACCCTCCCCAGAGCCTCCAGAGACTAAACCTCTAACCAAAGAGTACACTTGATGGGACTTATGACTCCAGCTGCATATGTAGCAGAGGATGGCCTAGTCAGTCATCAATGGGAGGAGAGGCCCTTGGTCCTATGAAGGCTCGATGACCCAGTGTAGGAGAATTCCGGGGCCAGGAAGTAGGAGAGGGTGGGATGGTGAGGGGGCGGGGAATGGATTTTTCTTTTCAGATGGGAATCCAGGAAAGGGGAGAACATTTGAAATGTAAATAAAGAAATTATCTAATAAAAAAGGAAAAATAAAAATATCTGAAAATATAAAGTTGTTTCCCTTTTTTTTTATTTTATATGAGGATATTTTAAAAGTAAGGAGGGATCCAGGACAAAGATCATTCTATTTCTTTCTATGAATTGTTGTGGGGTCTTGAGCCAGTAATTGACAAAAAAATGACCGATGCACATGCATCTTCCTGTGTCTTGCAACTGCAACCATGAGAGTAATAGGGACCTAGTATCTTACCGACCTCCCTTCTCTCTTTGAAAGGCCAGTCAGTATCTGGACAAAGGGGGAAATCAATGGTTTTCTACCCCTCAGGAACTTTCCTAAAAATCCTTCAGGTATTTCTTCTTTTACTCATTGAGTAGCACCATGTCTCCTATGCTTTAATACTCCAGGTACACTCTCCAAATTAGATCCTTTACTGAGGGGCACCAGATGAGTTAGATCTGCAGACATCAGTCGGAGAAGTAACCCCTGAAGAAGTGAGTGAAATTTCAGGTTAGAATAACTTCATCAACCTGGATTAAGTCTTCTTGACAAGTTGCTACCAGGTGGTTGATTCTCAACAAATTTAAACATAAAGGGTCAAAAAAAAAGGTCTTTCTGGTATAATGCAATCCCCAATGCACAATGTAACATAATGTCATCAAAACTCTACTCAGGGTTTATGCCATTCCTTCAAAGAAGGCCCTAGAGATAGGCTACCTGTACTAGCTTAAAGGCCCAGAGAAGGCTCCAGCCTGTTCTCCATCATACAGATAGCTTGGAGGTCATTTGGGCTATTATGTACTTCTGGACATGGTTGTGGCAGCTTGTGGAATCCCTGGCTCTAAGGATATTTAGATTACTAGCCATCTGTGGTCATGGTAGTAGAAGCTTGATATGACCTAGCCAAACAGACAGAACAGTTACCAGGCTATAATTCCCTTCTACTTCCCAGCTTTCTGAATGGAAGAACAGATTTTATACCTTTCCAATGGGAAGATGATTCTTCATGCTTAACATGTCTGGTTTCTCTGGAGATCTTTGGGTACAAAGACTTTTGAGCTGTGGCTCCAATAGGTAGTCTTTGGGTATCACCTCTTTTTGTATCAACTGAAGAAATAATAACATCTCTTTTTGTGTCATTGAAATATCTTCTGGCAGCAATAGCATTGGGGAACAATATACCATGGAGAGGTAGGTCAGCTTCAGTCTCCAGCAAAACAGACACACACACACACACACACACACACACACACACACACACACACACACACATACACACACTTTGGGGAATTTTAACTGGTGTGGCCTTTTAGAAGGAAGCCTTTCACTATGTCACTAGAGGACTTGCAACAAATACCCTTACCCCCATTCCAGTTCGACCACTCAGCTTCATGCATGTGGTAAGAGATGTGGTCTCTCAGCTTCCTGCTTCTGATGTCATGCCTCCCCTTTATTGCCTTGCTTCCCTACCAGGATGGATTTTTATTCCTCTATAAACATAAGCCCAAATAAGGTGTCTGGTATAATTTGCCTTGTTTACATATTATATGACAGGACCAGAAAGTGAACTAATACACATACCCACAATGTACAATGGACTTAGGTTTTAGAAAACTCCATTTTAGGTTTGAACATTTTATGGAAAACTCAGAGGAAAAAAAATGAACAGTTCATTTACCATTTTCACTTATTCCCAAAGTATTCCTAAATCCTATCCAAGTCTCTAGGCATCTTTCCAGAGGGAGCCTTCGCATTCTTTCCTCGGCAACAGTTAAACTCACCCTTCTCTCATTAGTTTCTTCAACCACCAAAGCCTTGAAAATGTGTCCACTTCTCCCTCTCCCTCTCCCTGTCCCTGTCCCTCTCCCCTCCCCTCCCCTCCCCTCCTCTCTTCTTCTTCTTCTTCTTCTTCTTCTTCTTCTTCTTCTTCTTCTTCTTCTTCTTCTTCTTCTTCTTCTTCTTCTCTCTCTCTCTCTCTCTCTCTCTCTCTCTCTCTCTCTCTCTCTCTCTCTCTCTCTTTCTCTCTCCCCTCTCTCTGTGTCTGTCCTTTGTCTGTGCCTGTGCCTGTGTCTGTGTCTGTGTAGAGGGAAGGGATTTTGCCTTGAGTTATTTTGCTCTGTTTTGCCAATTGCAAATGATTCAGAATTTCCCTTTCTTGGCAAGTGGGGTCACAAACAAAACTAAGGATACTGGCCATGAAATCCAATGGTGTTTAAGTGAAGAGCACAAAGAAACACAGGCACTCTTATATTTATTTTGTACTGAGTCTTAAAAAGCACACAGTAGAAGGATAAAAACAGAAAGAAGAGAATTTTTTGTCTCCTGTATAGAAACATCATGAAGTCCATAAAATGAATTACCTGCCATAGTGGAAAGCGGAGATACAGTTTGTCAGTTATCATTAAGAAAAGGCTTTAAGAACATGCATGTACATCACAGAGGAGCCACCAGAAGTCAGGCCACAAGTGAGAACCATCAGCAATGATGTAAAGGAGTCAGGACAGCAGACCGACACTGTGCCAGACTGCCGGCTAACGTGAGCCCCCACACCAGCTTCTCTCTCCTTGCAAAATTGTTATCTCAGCATGACAGAAGTGTCTGCTGGCTGCATACATTTTTGTACAACTGAACAGGACTAGCTTAATAGTTTATCGTAATTCTGCTCTAAGATTTCTCATTTAAATAACTTTAATGTTGTCTTCACATCATTCTTTAGAGATTAAAAAAAAAACTAATATAAATATTAGGATTTTGTTAAAGATTATACTGAGTAGAAATCATTCCAGTAGATGGAGTAGAGGTCACATCAAAATAGCTGAACACTATCTGGAATAGGATATGTTACTGAAGTCCAGATGCTCAGCAGAGTTCTGAGATGGAAAAAGCCCATTTGAGAGCAAAGACTGAGCATTATTGAATCCTGCTTGGCTAACCACCTCATTTATACTTCAGAAATGTCCCATCCTATTCAAATGGGAAACAAAAAACAACTTTAGGCAAATACCAAGATGATTCCTTAAAGAAACATTTATACTTTATATGAAGAAAGTCATAGCTCTGGTTTGTGTAAAAGCCTCAGTGTGGTACTTCCCAATTATGCCACGTGATACACAGGAGGCTGCAATCTTCAGTGGAGCCTCTAAGTGCACAGCGGGTTTAGTCTCTTGCTGACAGTAATATGTGTATTTCTCCCCTCACAGACTGCTCATGAATTGTGTGATTGCCTGATATGGAATTACGAAGAAATAGATCAATAAACACCGCAAGCTTCTGGGTTAAAGCCTTTGCCTACACAGTAGACCTATGAACAAAGGGGTTGTTCGCGATCTGCAAAATCCAAGAACTGTTCACACAGATTCCTCTTTGAGAACACATTAGGAAGTGGAGCTACAGACATTCACTGATAAATATGGAGAAGCAGATATGTGGATAAGAGAATCTATGACCTACCATGTTGGCATTGTAAACCAGGCTGAATACTTTATGCATCACTAAAGTCATGAATGAGCTATTGAGACCGTCACTTTATACAGCAAGTATTACAGGGAAAGAATTTCCAAGTCCTTAAAAGCAGCAAATGTGTCCCATTTCTCTCAAGAATCTACTGTGCATTTCTTACTCCTGGTAAGATTTTGGCAGCACAGAGAACTGGGTGAGTGAAGACACAGATCATGGAGCAAGGACCTTCATAAAACAGAGAGGCAATTCATTTTAGATTAACAAATATATTTTGTATTTCACAGATATGAATTCAAGTGGCCACCAAGGGAAGAACCAAAGATGGATGGATCTTAATTTGAGCCAATGGCGTTTGTCAACCACAGACTCAAAGAATCTTAACCTAGCTATTAAAGAACTGAATGTTTATAACGTGTCCTCCCCGCAGACCAGATAGGAAGACAAAAGATGTGCTTGCCAGCTCTTAGTTATTGCCCCATCTCAAACAAAGCAATACCATCTCTCCTGAGAATTGGGAATGAGAAGATAAACTTAAAGTATACAAAGCATCCTTAGCTCCACTAATAAGGAGTGGCCCCTGATGAGTGGGACAGGACTACCTGAAAACATTCAAGTCTCAGTGTTAGATCGTGACTTCAGAGCTAGCTCTTCTGCCAGTTTCCATACTGGCACTGGATTCATTCTAAAGCATATCCTATACCAAACAAGCAAATAAAAACCCTCCATTTTAAAAAAATAACCAGATTTTTACACATGAAGTATTACAGTGTCCTTGTTTTTGTACTTTTGTCTTTATTCACACAGGGACATTTCGTTTATAATAATTGGGTATGATTAAAATTATCTCATTATACTTAATCAATCCATGCCTTTATACATTTGTATAGATTTCTTGAAATTTCAATAAAAATGCACATATGTTATATACATATAAATATCAGTAAAGAAAAAGTATGTGTGCATGTGCGCATGTCTCTGTGTGCATGTGTGTGTTTATGTGTGTGTGTGTGTGTGTGTATTGTATGTGTGTTACTAATCACAGTATTCAAATATTTCCAATCTATTGTTACAATAATCAAGGACCCAAGGAAATAACCCTTTATTACCTTGAAAAGAAACCATCGTTAGCAAAGTTCAATACAAATAAAGAGAAATGTCACTGTCGTAGCTCAGGCTACCAAATGAAGTTGTCACAGATAGGAAAGAGAAGTGAGCCAATAGGGATTGATCTCACCTTTCTAGAGTCTGAGATCTGGCAACAATCAGGGTGCTAGCATTGTTTGCTTTAGTGGGTGTTTTGGCTTAAAGATTGTGACACACATACTGTGTTTCTCCTCTGCCCCTGGAATGAGAACTTACACTGCTTCTGTAGGAAACAACAAAGAAACACTGGCTCAAAAAGGGCAGGAGTAAAACCTTAGATCCTTCCCTCACGACTTACATCCTGACATTTCTCCCACCTTCTTTTCTTTGAAGTCTTCCGTGAGGAGACATTGTATATCTATATCATCCTTTAAACACTTCTAAGTAATGTTTGTGTGGGTGTGTGGGTGTGTGTGTTTTGAATGGTCATCATGAGATCTAGAAATGGCCTCTTTTCCCAAAATTTTTAGCAGAAGACCATCAAAGAAAAAAATTAATTGATTAAAAAATTAGAAACGGGAAGTTCTCTTCTAATTTTTCACTGCCAAGCACCCGGACCACCCAGAATTCTCATGATGCCTTCCAAGGCCCAGCCAGCAGAATCTCCATGATTCCCTATCCATGCTTTCTCTGAAGGCCGCCCAGATCTAACCATGAACCCACATCCACTGACCTCATCTAGTCTGATGACCCATGCCCTGCAACACAGATAACCGCTGTGGACTCTTCTACCTGAAAACACTAAAAGGTCCCTTTTGAACCACTTACAATTATCACAGCTTAGCCAGACTTCCCATGTCTCCATCTATATTCTAGCCAGGTAAGTCTCCTTGATCTCCCCATCCATGTATATCCCCAGCCTGTGAGATATAGTCTGGAACCCTTATATAGTACCGTGGACTAGTCTGACCTCCCCTTCCCCTCTCAAACAATTTCAATTTCCAGACTTCAGCTAGAGACTCCCATACATCCCCAGCAGGCTATTTCCATGTCATACCCAACCTTTTCTTTTCTTTTCTTTTCTTTTCTTTCTTTCTTTCTTTTTTTTTTTTTTTTTTTGAGACAGGGTTTCTCTGTGTAGCCCTGGCTGTCCTGGAACTCACTGTGTAGACCAGGCTGGCCTGAAACTCAGAAATCTGCCTGCTTCTGCCTCCCAAGTGCTTACCCAGCCTTTTCACACAGCCACATCTATCCCAGGTTTGAAACAGGAAGCACATTCTATAAATCAGCCTAGTTCCTATTGTCTACCTGACTCCATTCAATGCAAGTTTCCAACATCTAGGCTCAATGTGCCCACACATACTCTATTCTACCCTAACCTTCTCTGTGTACATCAGATGCAGAACTAACATAAGAAATCCATATGCACAGACTTCATTTTCATTTCAAAAATAACAACAACATGGAAGATCAAGTTTACTTTTCAAGGAGATACGTGGAGAGGCTACTTGGAAAAAAAGTTTGCCTACTTTAATTACCTAGAAGAAACACAGGACACAAAAATTAAAAGAACAATTATAAAGTTCATAAAATATTTAAAGGATATTAAAGGAGACACAAACACACAGCTCAAAGAGATTAAGGGAAAAGAACTTAGGGACAATAAAGATCAGAATGATGTCCAAGAAACAGAAATATAAGGCTGATGGAAATGAATAACTCAGTGGAGGAGAGAGGATGTCATTAAGGAGAGAAAAGCATACCAGAGAACACAGGCTGAAATAGAAATACCAGTAGAAAACCCGGCAACTCAACTAGAAATTCCAAAGGAAAGTCTTAAGTTGGAGTGATTCAAACAGAAGATAGGTTATCAGGACTCAAAGAGAAAGTATATATCTAGACAAAATAAGCAAAGAAAACAAAAACCGCAGAGAAAGAACACACAGAAAATTTATGACACCATGAAAAAGAAAAAACACCCTTTCAATTATAGGCATAGTAAAGTAGAAGAATCTCAATTTGATGGCTATATATCAGAACTTCAAGATCTTAGAAGAAACTTCTCCAAACTAAGGAACGATTCAAGGAACACATGGAACATCAAATCAAAAAGATCAGAAAAGAAAATCACCACGGTATAATATGGGGAAAACACTAAGTATACACAAAAAGAAAGTGTAAGAGAAAAAAAGTGCAAGTCACATGTAAAGGAAATTACATCAGAATAACAGCAGATTTCTCAGTGGAAAACTTGAAAGCCAGAAGTGTCTAGATCAATGCATCCCAAATACTAAAATTCTACATCAGACAACGTATGCTAATACGCCTAGTACAGCTATCTGCAATAACTGAAGGAGAGCGAAGGTTCCCACAACCTGAGCTACCTACAAGTTTTATATTCAAATTTATATGAACAATTATTTTGGGATGAACATGGGAGAGAGCGTAGCAGAAACTCTGTGAAAAGAAATATGAAGCCATAATTATTAAAGCACAAAACACCAGAGAGAACACAATACCAAATATCAACAAGACAATGACCACAAATAACACCCACCTTTCATTAATAATACTAAATATCAATGGCTTTAATTTTCCAATCAAAAGATACAGAGTGGCTAAATGGTTCAAAAAACCAAATTCATCTAACTAGGTGTCTACAAAAAAACACACCATTAAACATATGTGCCATCTGAGGGTCAAACGATGGACCAAAGTGTTCTAACCCACTGGGACAGGGAAGAAAGTAAATGATGCTATCCTATTGTCTGACAAAACAGACCAAATTTAAAGGAATAATTAACAAATAAACATTACTATTTTAAACATACACATGAAAACTTGGGGCACAAAATTTCATCTAAAAATGTACAGCCAGATTTAAAGATGCAGATAAGCATCAATGCAATAATAGCAGGGGGTTTAACTACCGAATTTTCTCCATAGACAGGCGATCTGGACAAAAAAAAAAAAAATCACCAGAGAAACATCAGCGTCGGGGTTCCTGCAGTTATCACAGCCAGCGGGGAAATGATAGATGAAGAGTCAAGCATAAAACCTTGGTTCAGCTCAACTCTATCAGGGTGGATCAAAACATGGGAATCTGATGTCAGGCTGTTTATCGCCGGCATATGTAACATGGTAAAATTTGGAAAAAAAAAAAAAGTTTATTGGTGTGATACAATCCCCAGTGAACAAGAAAGCACGATTATAATAGAGCTAAGCTCAAAGTATATGTCCTTTTATCCAACAAATTGGGTTCTGATAATAGGCTACATGCACTAGGGAAGGATCTGAGATGGCCTTTGTCATATTGATATCATAGAGGGCATTTGGGTGGACTATTGGCCACCTCCAGTCTTTGTTATGGGATCTCTGGGGAGGTCCTGACTATATGACCATACAGATAATGGAAGGGTCATTTTGACTACTAGCCACCACTGCTCTTGGATGTGGGAAGTGGATATGGTTTGGCCCAATGGATAACACAGATTATCAGGCTATTGATCACTTCCAATTCACAGCTTTCTGGGTAAAAAAAAAAAAAAAAATAGGATAATCCTGTATGTTTACCATTACTGAGACATTATACTTCAAAAGGACCTAAGAGATATCTTCAGAATATTCCACAGGAACACGAAGGGATATACATTTTACTCAGCAACACAAAGAAGCTTTTCTAAATTAGACCAGATTCTGCGGCACAAAATAAACCTTTTACAAATTCAGAATGCCTGAGATCAGCCTTTGTATCTTGTGTGACCACAATGCAATAAGACAACAGTCAGAGCAGATAAATCTCTAGTAAAAACACAAACTTGGGGAGATTTAACAACTCACTATGGAATGACGAATAAGTCAAAGAAAGAGAATAAAAAAGAAAGAAAAATATTCTCGCAGCAAATAAAAAATAAAAGCACAACAAAACCTCCGGGACACACTGAAAGCAGTGCACAGGAGAAATTTATAGCTCTAAGCACCTATATTTAAAAAACAACAGCAACAGCAAAAAAAAAAAGAAAGAAAGAAAGAAAAAGAAAGAAAGAAATCAGAGAGAACGCGAATAAATGGATAAATGGAGCAACTCAAAAAGTTAACAAACAAGAACAAAACCTACACCTCGATATTTGAGAGTAAGAAATCATAAAAAGGAGGAGAAGTCAATGGGAAAAACTAACAAACAAAAAGACAATACTAAACAACAACAAATGAAATAACTAATTCTTTGAGAAGATAAACAAGGCCGATCCTGCTAACCAGAGCAAAGAGAGGACCCAAATTACTACATTCAGAGAGTAACAGGAAAGCATTTTAACAGACACCAAAGATATCCAAAATATCATAGGAGGAACTTTTTAAATGCCTATATTCCATTAGGCTGGAAACTTAAAAGAAACAGATTAATTTCTAGATTCAGCCTACACACAAAATTAAACCAAGACTAAAATCCAAATATACCTAACCCATAACCAATGAGAATACAGAAACAGTGAAAAAAAATAACCATCCAGGAAGAAAAATGTCCAGAGAAAGTTTTACCAAATATTTAAAGAAAATCTGCAGTCTATCCTTCATAAACTATTAAAAATGTATAAACAGGAGGAATATTCCCAAGCTCTGTTAATGAAGCCAGTACCATTTTAATATCAAACCAGGTAAAGATACACACACAAAAATAAAACTAAAGGCCAGGCCAATATTCCCTATGAACATAGACTCAAAAATATTCAATAAAAATTATTACAAACAGAGTAAAGACAGATATCAAAAATTATTCACAATAATCACAATAAAGTTGGCTTTATTTCTGAAATGCAGGGATAGTTCAGTGTACACAGCTAATAAATAGAGTAAAACATATAAATTGACTTAAAGACAAAAATCACATCGTCATCTCAATGGACACAGGAAAAGTCTTTGACTGTAACCAACATGTCTTCATGTTAAACATCCTCAACACAATAAAAGCTACATCAGATGCAGATACTTGCACCCAACCAATGGACAGAAGCAGCTGACTTCTGTTGTTGAATTAGGGAAGGCTGAAAGAAGCTGAGGAGAAGGGCGACCCTATAGGAGGACCAGCAGTCTCAATTGATCTAGACCCCAGAGATCTCTCAGATACTGGACGACCAAACAGAGAGCATACACCAGCTGATACGAGGTCCCCAACACACATACAGTAGAGGAATGCCAGGTCTGTGTTGAGTCATCGATGATGCGCCTAACCCTCAAGAGACTGGAGGCCCCAGGGAGTTTAGAGGTCAGGTGGGGGCATCCATATACAGACTGGTGGGTGGGGAGGAGGTACTGGATGTGGAACAGTCGGAGGGTGGATGGGGGTGATAAAATATGGAGTGTAAAACAACAAACTAATTAATAAAAAATAAAATAAATGAATAAAAGAATAATAAACGAAGGTAAAACAGGAAAAAAAAAGACCCCACAGGACCAGCATCTTAAAGGAAAAAAGTTTAAATAATCCCGCCAAAGTCAGGGACAGGACAGGGATGTCCACTACCTCCTATTGAGAGGTGGACTGATCACCTGACACTTTCACTGAGTCCCAAATATATGGAAAAGAAATAAATGTATCTTCTTCTAATGCACCAGGAACATACTTGGCAAAAGATAATAACAGCTGGGGCCAGGGCCTCGAGAACTTTCCCTGAGGCCCCAATGCACAGGACGTGAGCACAGCTCTTTCCATAGAAGCAAAGATGTTCTTGACAGAGCTGGTAATGACCTGGAGACAGGACATTTGAGGAGCTATGGCTCCAAATTCTGTGAACCGGCCTTCTTTCATCACACTGGGCAATTGAAAACTTTAAACCTCTTAGAAGAAAGAAAAACATCCCATGATCATGGTTTGATAGCATCATTATTGTGAAAATGAGCATTTTTTTTTTATCAAAAGCTATTTAGAGTTTTTAATGCCATACCAGTCAAAAGCCTCACCTTAACAGAAAAAGAAAAATCTAGCCCAAAATTCATATGGAATCACTAAATTCTCTGCATGCACCAGAAGAATCCTAATGAAAATAACAGTGCTGGTGTGATTACCATTCCACAGTGTAAGATATATTACGGAGACATAGTAATAAAATCAATATGGCACTGGCACCAAAACAGACATGAATAGCAGTGGAAAAACCTGAAGACCCCAACCATGAGTATGTACACATAAATACAGGTTTGTAATAATTGGCAAAGGTGTCGGAAAGATATGGTAGAGAAAAGAATGCATTCTTAACCCATGGTGTTGGGAAAATGGGGTGCCTACAAAATCCATACCTATTCCCTTTGTCATAAAAAAATTATTTCCAAGTGGATCAAAGGCTAATTACAAAACCAGAAATATAATAAAGGCTTTGGAAAACCACCCCATTTACCCAATAATCAATGCATCCATTGGCAAGTGGACCCAGTGAAACTAAAATGCTACTACATAGCCAAGATACAATTAACTAGGTGAAGAAGTCTACAGAATGATAGGGAATATTTGACATCTATACAAGAAATGACTAGGGTGTTGAAGAGACATCTCAGAGGTTAAGAGCACTGGCTGCTCTTCCAGCGGTCCTGAGTTTAAATGCAGGATAGTATTCGGGGGGGGGAAAAGGGGAACAATCCTTCACTGTTGGTGGTGTTTCGAATTGCTGCAGCCATTATGAACATAAGTGTGGATGATTCTCAAAAAGCTAAATATAAATCTATCCTATGACCTAGCTCTTGGCATGCACCTTAAGAACTCAACATCACTGTCCGCGGATACATGCTCGGCCACATTCACTGATGTTCTACTTAACAGTATACATACTTGTGTACGCATTGGAAAAATATACAATCCATTTGGGATTTGGAAGCTACATTTATTCAATGGTTGCTTATGTACATAAAATCACTATGAGGGAATGTTGGCAGGAAGATTGCCTGATATGCCTCACGTGACTATCCTTTTAGACAGGATGGACACACCTTAAGTCCTATCTACAAAACACACAAAATGACAATTTCTGTTGATTATGAGCAAACTGTCTTCCTATAAAACCATGAGATGCAAGGTCCAATAATGGGCAGGCTTGAAATCAATCCTGATGAGGAGGACAGAGGTACCGTAGCAGCCAGCCTGTAGCTGAAGCCACCACAATGTATGACTGTGTGGTGGTCAGACGGGAGAAGAAAAAGGTGGAGCAGCTAGAGCATTATGAAGAGAGATGGAACTGTAGAGTAACTGGTGGAGGAGAGTAGCCCATTGTGAGTGGCAGCTCTGCCGTCTGGGACCCCGATAAAGTCCCAGCCTGAGCTGCTACTGAATGCCATGACTGAGTTCATATCTACACAGGGGCAGGGTTCGATGTTGGCAGTGGCTCACATTACCGCTAGAGAATAAGGGGATGCCCCGGGTTGGAGCAGATGCTGGGAGCAACCTGGAAGCTCAGAGCTTCTGCATAACGGACACTGTGGCCCTCACTGGATGTGGCTCTCTAAAGAGATGGTACCGTCTCTTACTGGTGGCAGAATGGGCCCTGTGTCCTGCCCAGGCAGCACAGTTGAGCTGGCCCTGGTGGCAGGAATGAGTGTAAGCTGACACCAGATCTTGAGTGTGAGAGAGCTGACCCTGCCACTGTCTACTGTGGGATGACATTGGTTCAGATGTAATGTGTCCCCGACCCCTACCCCTCGCTACGTCAGGCAGATGGGAAAGCTGCCACGGGGTCATGATCTCCAGAGAGCTAGCCTGGATCCTCGCCAGGTGCAGAGCTGGAAATCAGGAGAGCTGGCCCTGCACCTTGCTTGGACAGGTCAGCAGAGCTGACCATGGTGTGGACCAGCGTGAGAGCATGTGAGAACCCTGCCACTCATCAGCTGTGAGTTGGCACGCCTCAGAACCTGTGGCAGTCCGGGGATCTGGCCCTGCAGTCCTGAGATAGGAAAGCTAGCTCTGCCCCCAGTGAGCTACAGCACTTGGGGAGAATAGGTTCTCCATCTTGCCTTAGCAGTACAGTAGAGCTTTCCCTGGTAGAAGGGTACAGGCTAACTAGCACGAAGGGCAAGAGCATGGGAGATCTGGTGCCAACACTCAGCTACACTGAGGTGGTGTGATGCGCCTCCTCTTCCCCTCTAGCCACCAGCAGTAGCTGAGAGAGCTGGCTCCTAGGGTGGATGGATAGCTATACCTGCCTGCTTGATGGCTGTAGCACTTGGGAGAGCAGTCGCTGCACCGTGCCTAGGCAACACACACACACACACACACACACACACACACACACACACACACACACACACATCACTCACAAACACATGCAAACACAATAAGATGTGTTTTTTAAAAACAATTTAATATTATAAAAGTATAATTTAGTTTTAGTAACTTTTTCTTCACTATATGAAAGTTCTCTTTCCCTATGTTTTTTTGTTTTTTGTTTGTTTGTTTTTTTTTTTTTTTAGAATATTACAAATTTGCTTTCTGAAAGGCACATATGCTTAAAGAAAATATAAAGTTACTTCAATGGAATTTTTGATTCAAAGACATATTTTAGTATGTATAAACCATCAGCCAGTAATAGTATGCTAGAACTTAAATATTCACTTAAATGCATATTTCAGTCATAAAGACATGATAAATCCCAACCAAAAATATTAGTTTTATTAAAATACATCTTTAAAAGCAAACAGATTAATCTTATGAGTATATTGACTAGAAGACCACAGTGGATATGCAGCTACATTGAAGATATGTGAATATAAAATACATGATGAGAACTACTTTATGAATTGTAAAGTCTTTTTTTCTACCCCCTTATCCCTCAAATGAACAGTAGAAAATGAGCAGAATTTTTTTTTTTTATTAAAAAGCATCAGGTCTCAAATGTATAGACCCCAAATGATCTAAGACCATGTGTGATATGAGATTTGACTTTCCTGTCGAAATTTTGGTTGTAGACCATTTAAACTTTTTAATTGTTCTTCAGTTTGTTATACACAAATATGTAGCCTGGCCATTTAGGGAACTAAGATAGCAAAGCATAAAATTCTGGTATTAATTACATTTCATAGGCAGGGTAGTCAACTCTTCTCAAGAAAAATAAAACAGAAACAAGAGCTCCAGTTGTGGTTTGGTAATATACACCTTTAAGTAAATCAGTTACTGCATGGTACGTACATGTCACGTCACGTAAGAAAAATAAAACCAGATGATGGCTCCCATTAAGTTTGAAGAGACCTGGGAAGCATTGTGAATCTCAAACAGCATGAAATCCCTTAGCTAGATGAAGAATCCCATCGCTCACTAATATGTGACTCTTAATTACTTTTATAGTGTGTCACTGTTTAACACAATCAGATCTAATTGACCAGAAAATTTTAGTTTAATTCCACTAAGTCCCAGCTAAATTTATACTATTATTATTTGAGAGTATTCATGAATATCCCAACTTTATTGCATCGGGATATTTTAAATTATATTTTGAGAAAATGAACATTTCATTAAAATGTTAAACAATTGCCATATTCACATAAGAGCTACAGTACTTTTAAATCCACTGTCATATCTTTAATTCTTTACAAAGAGTTCTCATGCATTTACTTCTGGGTTATTAAAAGAATGATGATTTGATTTTAATCAAACACTTTATTTGAAAGTCATGGCTAATGAGGGTCAAGTAATGGTGACCTCATGGTAAGTGGTATGAAAACACCTTCCTCAGCTGAAGAATTCATTCCAGAGAGCCCTTCTCTTCACATCCACTGATACATACATGGCTATGATTGTAACTTTCAAGCACCTGAATTTTTATGCTTGTGCCACTTTACTTTTGTGTCAGGAAACATTACGCTATACAAAGAAATACAAGTTGAAGTCACTAGCTCCCAAGGTATAGTAAGATACTTTGTTCACTTTTCATGTCCCATCAAATCATTGTACATATGGTTTGGTAATTTAATCCTTTAAGTAAATTGCAAATAATTTAATCATGATTATGGTTTATTTGTTCTAAATTCCTTTTATTAAGGAGGATCATAGAACTCAAGGAATGACCAACAGAAAGCCTCCTTGTATAATATTCTTTCCCTTAAGTGCCAACTGTTTCCACTTATCTTAATTTTGCATAATGCATCAAATCTGCACAGGACTAAGTAGAAGGCCAAGATTAAAGAAGTGACACTTTAGCAAAGGGCAGAATTGATCAGGTAAGGGATATGGATAATGCCAGTTCCAAGCAGTGTGATCATGAACATTTGAGTCTTTCTGTTCTGAAATGACTATCAGAGAAAAGGACAGTAAAACTATTGCTGAATGCCTACACTCTCATGTAATGCAATAAAATAACATAAGACTACATGTCACAAGCAATGGTAATCATAAACCAATTGATGTGAGCAGTACACTTCAGTGGTCCTTGCTCACATTCAAAACAGATCAATCCTAAACTACCTGATTGGTTATAAATGTGTGGTCATGAGTACAAATTGTATGGGGCCCAGAGGTTAGTCAAATATATTAGAAAGGTACAACAAACACCATACAGGTCTCATCCTGTTCTAATTCTCCAATTATTTTTAAGGATAATGCACTGGAATCCACAATGTCCATGGTTCCATGTCTTATAAGCATAAATTCTGATTTAATTTGAACTAAATAAAATAAAAAAGACTCTTCAAATATTTTGCCTTGGCTCTCTTCCCATCTTCTACTAGGCTTGTTGCCTAATTACCATTAGATTCTGATGAAATGCCTTATGCTTTCCACTATGATATAGGGTAGAAAGGCAGAAATAAGTAATTATAATAAATAAGCATATGCTATTATGGT
Source organism: Mastomys coucha (assembly GCF_008632895.1). Classification (NCBI taxonomy): domain Eukaryota; kingdom Metazoa; phylum Chordata; class Mammalia; order Rodentia; family Muridae; genus Mastomys; species Mastomys coucha. The sequence continues at coordinate 18,339,645 of NW_022196899.1, forward strand.
AAAAAATAGAAAATTACACCCAAGCAAGATAAAAACTGTGGTAAAAAAAATAAGGTTTTTAAAAAAATACTGTTCTTTACCCTATATTGATATATTTTAATTTAAAGAATGATTGATGCTTATATTAATAAATGTCAGCTTTTTGTACATGCTCAATAATCATAAAATTATTTTCAAATAGGTAATTTTTCTTTAGAGAGACACACAATTTCACAGTGAAAGTACTAATTAAGCAAGGAGTTGCTAGCCAGTAATTTTCAGGCTAGGTTTCATTCTTAGCCTCTGGAATGCATTCGCAGTTCCCACTGGTAAGTGTCAAATAAAACACCTCAAAAGAATTATTACAATGGAGAATCTGTTAGTGTGAATTTTATTATTAAGATTTTCCTTGTCCTCATTTCTACTGCTAAAATTTAGAGACAGCCAGCCCAAACATTCTTCATAAATTTGTTTTTAGGTGATAAAAATGAACATATGTGGCCTCAACAAATGATATGTGTTTTACCTAATAAATTTTTTATAGCCATACATTGATTTGAAAAGAACCTTAGAACTGATTCAATACAAAGTCCAACTCAATGAAAGCAAACTCAGTTATTCTTCTAACGGCTCCTCCTAGCTGCCTCCTCAATTTATTTCTTTGCCTAGTTTAAAATGCTGAAATCTGTGGCAACAAGATAATTTAGGACATAAAGGTCAAAGCTGCCAGGCTTGGGAACCTGAGTCTCAGCCTTAAGACCTACCTTATGAAAAGAGAGAACTGGAGCCAGGAGTCGCCCCATGTGGACTCTTTGGTTAGTGGTTTAGTCCCTGGGAGCTCTGAGGGTACTAGGTAGTTCATATTGTTGTTCATCTTAAGGGGCTGCAAACTCCTTCAGCTCCTTGGGTCCTTTCTCTAGCTCTGTCATTGGGGACCCTGTACTCAGTCCAATGGATGACTATGAGCCTCTATTTAGGTATTAGTTTGGCACTGGCAGAGCCTCTCAGGAGACAGCTATATCAGGCTCCTGTCATCCAGCACTTGCTGGCATCCACAATAGTGTCTGGGTTTAATGATTGAATATGGAAAGGATTCCCAGGTGGAGCAGTCTCTGGATTGTCCTTCCTTCAGTCTCTGCTCCATAGTTAGACTCTGCAACTCCTTCCATGGGTATTTTGTTCCCCCTTTTGTATAGCAGAGGATGGCCAAGTCGGTCATCAATGGGAGGAGAGACCCTTGGCCCTGGGAAGGTTCTATGCCCCAGTGTAGGGGAATGCCAGGGCCAGTAAGGAGGAGGGGGTGGGTGGCTAGCAGGGGGAGGGGGAGGGAACAGGAAATTGTTTTGGTTTTTGTTTTGTTTTATTTTTAATTTTTTCAGAGGGAACCTGGGAAAGGCGATACTGTATGACATGTAAATGAAGAAAACATCTAATAAAAAAAAAAAGAGAGAGACCTGACCCACCCACTAAGGTGTCTGCTCATCATCAGGTGTTCAATACTGTGTGTATATGTATTCATCATGGCAGTCAATATATGTTCATTTAAAATCAGTAATTTAAAGGTGATTATATTCATACCTAGCCCGTTTTCACTTGTAGAAACTGAATTATGGTCTAGCAAGAAGTATACAACAAATAGAGGAATTAGCTGCCAAGTCAGAGACCACTGTATAACCCAAAGGGGAGAAAGTCTTCTGCTCTGATATCCACTAATAGCCAGGGAATATGTGTGCCTGCCTGTACACACACACACACACACACACACACACACACACACACATGCATACATGCACATACACACATGCACACACACATACACACACATACACATGCATACACACATACACACACATATGCACACACACACATACACACACATGTACACACACATACACATGCATACACACATACACATGCATACACACATACACACACACATGCACACACACATACACACACATGCACACACACACAAACACATACACACACGCATACACACACATATACACACACACGCATACACACACACATACACACACACATAAACACACAAACACAAACACATACACACTCGTGCAGAGCGAATAAAGGAAGGAATGAAGGAATGCATGCATGAATGAGGACCTGAATTAATTTAAAATGTAATCCAAATGTCTTCAGAAAGGATACATTTGTCCCCATGGCACTTCAAAAATCTGTATTATTCATCTCAGCCTTTGTCACACTTTAAGGCAAATATACCTGTTTCATTGATCTCATTTTATTTAATTCATAGATTTAGAAATAGAATACTTGGAAAGGCTAAACATTAACTCATCCAGGCTTCAGAAGTTCATTGTTGCCATCTTCCATCTCTTCTAGGTCTCCTGATCCTGCAGCACTTGTAAAATTTATATACAGTAAATTCCAATAACCATGTTCAGGTCAAGGACAGATAGGGTCTCCATAAAAGGCATTTAAATCATAGAGCAGCAACTCTCTCCATCCACAGACTGAATTGTTATAGGAGGAAGGGCAAATGGAAGATCACAGTTTGCATGTCATCATATGTGGAGAAATTGGCTACAAAGCCAATGAACCCATAGGAAATCTACAAATACTCCCATATCTAACATTATACATCATAACTATGTTATTTATGCATTATATATCACACACATATATATGTTAAGTAGTGGATATAAGTTGTAGTTAGTAAACAATGTATATGTCCTATAAATTAACCAAAAGTGAATAAATGACCAATACCTAAGGAAAGACATATGATGAGTTTTATATATACATATATACATACATAGTTTAATATACATATATACGTATATATATATATATCCTCAGCACACAAATATATATATTTCTCAATCCATTTATAAACACACACACACATATATATGTATATATATATATATATATATATAGAGAGAGAGAGAGAGAGAGAGAGTTACAAATTATATTATATGTAAGTATTTTAATGAAATTTGTATTCCAGATTAAATAAAATGTTGGATTTAATTAGTAACACAATTTATAAATATGTGAAATAATTGATATACATGCAGACAAGGAAACTGCACCAATTCCTGGAGGCAAATTAAAATATGTATAACACTATCTACAGAACATGTACTCAAGTCCATAAAATAAATAATAGAAGTTGGAGTATATAGATTTTGACCTATAATGTTGTATTTACTACTCTGCTTCCAGAGTGAGCACTTGTAGGCACGGTATATGCAGACACCTGATCGCCTTGCTGAAAGTTAATTCAAGACTAGAACTCTTACATTCTGATAAAGCAATTTGTACTTACTTGGATGCTCCTAGTGATATGGAAGGGCGTTTGCTGTCGCGGGAGGCTGACAATCTGGTCCCCGGCCTCTTCATGCAGTTGCTCACCATTCAGCACTCAATTCCTGTTCATAAGTCAAAAACCAGAGGTACTCAATTTAAATTGAAAGCTGTACAAGATAACATCAGTTGGCTCCTGAATTTGATTTTACAGTTAATGCTTTTAACGTGTTGCTTTGTCAGCTCTTTCTACTGTAGGAAATTCTATTGTATTGTGTAAAATTTTGATAGATTGTTTTAAACCCAGAAATACCTACGACACCATCTTTAACAGGCTTCTTTTTGATTTACATAATACATACCCACAGAAACACAAACACTTCTCTTTCTTGATTTAGTTTCATGCATGTTTTTACATTTGCACCTTAATTCAGAAAACATCAATGAAATATTTAGTTTCTGCCATACAGTACTGAGCATAATAAAAGATAAAGCAGATCAATTTTATAAATTTATAATTTTTATAATTTTTAAAATTTTATAAAGATAAGGACTGGACAGAAATTATTTCCTGTCTCTTTGAGAGAGGAAGAATGAACAAGAGAAGTAATGTGAATCTACACATATCTAGAGCCGAATCATGACTCTTTTGCCAAAATACATGTGCAAGTCGATAATTACTAAATTATGGTGGGTTTATTTGATTGAATAAAATGTTTTATTTTCATTTTTAACAAAGATTGGGAATAATTAAAAAGTATCTTTTTGTAAAATTTTAGGCACATATTCACAAATACAAAGCATTCAAGAATAATCATTAGCATTTTGTGGAGGATGTTATGAAGTATCAACTAAACTATGTCATTTATATTTGAATGTGGATTAATATATATATATATATGCAATGTGCTTTATTTTCTTATTTTTTAATTTTAATTGTTTTATTTACATTTTAAATGCTGTCCCCCTTCCCAGTCTCCTCTCCACAACCCCTCCAACCACATTCCCCCTCCCTCTTGCCTCTAAGAGGGTTCTCTGCCACACACCCACCCACCCCTTCCTCGCCCCTCTAGCATCCGCCTTTGCTAAGGTATTAAGCTTCCTCAGGATCAAGTGTTCCCCTCCCATTAATATCAGATAAGGCAGTCTTCTGTTACATATGTAGTCTGAGACATTGACCTACCTTTTCAATTTATTTCTTTATTTGCTAGCATGAACCTGTTTGTGAATTTGTGTGTGTATGTGTGTGTGTGTTTGTGCATATGTGGGTCAGAAGATAACTTTGTGGGGTTGTGCAGGACTTTCTTCAACCTTTATATTGGCTGCAAAGATCAAAATCAAGTTACCAGGCTTGCTCAGGCATAGCTTTCACATGCCTCCCTACCGCACAGCCCAAGATCAACTTTTTAAATCCACATTGAACTATATTGAGTAATATCTTTTTTTTTTTTTTTTTTGGAGTGGCTTTCACATAGAGTAAAATTTTCCAGCTTCATTCATGTTGTTACATGTGGCATCTATTGTTACATTTCTACGGCTATGAAAACTGCAGACTTCCAGGGACCTGTACAAAAATCTTCCCCCCAAATTGTCTCTCTTTCTGTATGGCCTGGTCTAGGGTCTCTAGACCTGGAGTTGCAGTCTCAAGTCTGCTATGGCAGGCCCCCATGCACAGTTCCCTTAGCTCTGGGGAGATCCAAGTTTTTGCCAGTCTCCTCCTGTCTCCCTTAGGAATTTTCCTGCTAATTTCTAAAAGAGATTCATCCAGGGTGGTGTGGCTTATTATAAATAAATTAAAACATATATGTATACCACCCTTTCTATAGAAGTTTGCTTGAAGGCGAAGGCATAATCTTGATTCCTTGAGTCATCAGGCTCTTTCCCTACATTGGCACACAGATTTTCTACACCAAATGTTAATTTATACTGTTAAGATACAACATTTCTACAGAGAATAGATTCTGGGTTCTAAGCTAGACACATAGCAGTTACAAATATGGACTGAGCAACATTCTAGAAACTATGGCTGCTTGGCCTTGTTTTTAGCCATTATTTCAGGACAGCCTGTGGTTTTTCTAGTTCTCCTAGAAGATCATTTTAAACTGACCTGAATATCAAAAGGGAAAAATTTAGGAAAGCCACATTGTATGTTTCTCATGGGATTATATTTTTTTCCTATTTTTTTTTAAACATATACCATGTATGTATTTGCTGAGGAAATATATATAGTACAATTCAAAGCAACCTTTAATTTTCATTTCTAATTCTGATTATGAGATGTCTGATATAACTATATTAGTATGCTAGTATGTACCTTCTAAACAAAATACTCTCTCTGTCTCTCTCTGTCTCTCTCTGTCTCTGTCTTTGTCTCTCTGCCTAACAGAGTGCATAGTACATAGTACTTCTAGATTACACGGATTTCTGTAGGGTTAATAAAAATACCAAAAAACATTTTTATAATTTTATACGTTTATTAGATTAGAAGATATGAATATCTTTTATTAAGCAGTTTTATAAGTGCCACTTTATTGATAAAGAACTAATAAAAATTCCTGGTTATTAATCACATAAATTTCATATTCAGTTTGACATTTATAAGAAAGCAGCCATGAGTTACACATTCCAAATCTACAGTTGCATATGGAGCTGAGATTCTCAGATACTCTAATCCACCCTTGAATCTCTTCAAGGGAATAGCTATTGACCTGATAAGCCATGCCCCAGGTTCTATAGCTACACAAAAATGTAGAATGTAACAATAAACAGTGTACGACACTCATGACTCAAAACTTCTGCTTTCATAAACTTTCCTATATCAAAAACATCTCACACGTTTTTTTGAAAAAGCATATTTTATATTCTGCATGTTTATTACTTTGTTATTTTAGTTTTCTGTGGCTTGCCTAGATTTGCTGAGACTAACTACCCCTTCCATGAAATTTATTCTTGCTGCAGCAATTATCTGATTTATGATTAGTTCAATCCTATCATAACTTTGAAAAGTAGTAGATCAAATCAGTGGTTTTGCTATAACCATTGGATATATATATATATATATATATATATATATATATATATATATATGTGTGTGTGTGTGTGTGTGTGTGTGTGTGTGTGTGTATGTGTGTATGTGTATTTACACATACATATATATGTATATGTATATATATTACAATATATGTATATGTGTATATATATGTATATATATTACAATTTTAAGCACTGTGGCTTCATATAATCCCACCACCTTCATTTCTGCAGGGTGCTCTCTAAACCTACAGCATCAGCTTTACTGAGGAATGGTGTGTACCCCAGAGATTATACAGTATTGCAAAGTACAATCCCTGGGGACAGACTTCATTAAAATGTGTTTTTACCAGAACTTGAAGTGATTATAATGCACATTGAGATTTGAGAGGCTCCTAATTAGATGTTTCTAATAACACTCTACCACCTGGCCATAACTTGGTCTGGCTATCACAACTCTGGTTTCTTCACAAGCATTCTAAGTAATTAAAATATATTAATTATGTCTCACTTTCCCTGAAATGTGATATCTTGTACCTACTGTGAGAGAATGCCAAGGGGAGAAACCACTGAGATGTAACGGCTGCCACAGAGCTTCCAATGAGTGCAGAACAGATCAACTCCAAGTCACCAAGTGTCAATGTGTAATTCCAGTCCTAAGTAGATCCAAATGTCAAAGAAATGGAGCATATAAGCTACAATTTCCATAGGACTACCTGTCAAGACTAACTTTGTTCATTGATTATCAGCAGAAAACATGCAAGAAGTGACAAAGCCACCCAGTGTAGGATACAGGAAATCAAACATTTGTTTTAACATATGTATCCCAGCTTACAATCACAGCAGTCCCTAGGTAATCGGGGCCATGACACTGTGATGGCAGGAATAAAGAATCATTTCTACCAAATCTGTAGTTAAACTAGTTAACACTCATCAAGAAAAAAAAATAACACTTTAATTATTTGAAACACAATAAAATTTTCAAAAAATACTATATTCAGATTTGTCAGGAAGTTACTCATTATTTATTTTGCTCTAAAGCTGAGTGTAGAACCAAGAGCTATGACTATGAGATAAAGGAACTATAACTTATCAAGCAATGGCAAGTAACTGAGACAGGAACTATAATGATATTTCTTTTTCAGAGTCTTTTGCCTTGATGAATTATAGGTGATAAGATAGATAATAAATAGATTGTAATTGATAGATATAATTAGATGATAATTGTAGATAGTTATATAGTTAGATAATTGTCAAATGTATGATTGACAAGTAATAGATAACACATAAATGATAGAAAAATACATGGTAGAAAATAGAATGGTAGATATATTCTATCCATTTTTTATTAATATAGATGATTGATAGATTATAGATATGTGATTTGTTGATAGATATATACATAGACAG
>NW_022196899.1:18347361-18368855 GCF_008632895.1 Mastomys coucha
GTACTTAGAATAAAGCCCCAAGACCTCCCTTACACATTAAATCTACCAATGAGTAGTTCAACATTTTATATGTTGAGTCACATATATTTAACAGCTGTATCAGGAAAAAAAAAGAGTAAAATTTTATATATTGAACATTTTCTACTTACAGGTTAAAAGAAACATGTCCGTCAATAAGAATAAAGTCCTTTTCTGACAGCCCTTTGAAGTTCCAATTATTTTTCTGACATAAAATCCACCATTTCCTCATCTTAGACTAAACATTTCTTTTTCTTAGGAAAGTGCCACGAGACTTGTATGTCTAAGAAATATTAATTAATATATTTAATTCTCACTTAGGGTACTTTTGAAATTTTGCAGCCAACCTATGGGAAGCACAATTAACACTGAAACCCACTATGTCGTAGGATAATTGGGAGTGGAGGAAGCAGTTTAGAACTAGGACTTTAGTATATGATTACTGTTGAGAAGATCTGTCAAGATTCTGCATTAGTTTACATATCTAAATTGCAAAGTAAGGCATACATATCTCAGTATACTTGTAGACAACATCAACTGTGTCCAAAATGATGAATGCAAAGCTCTCCACCTGTACAGAAAATTTCAGCTTACATATCTCAGTATACATGTGGACGACATCAACTGACTCTAAAAAGATGAATGCAGAACTTTCCACCTGTACAGAAATTTTCAGGCACTGTAGAGAAGGAAACCTTGCCTCTTTGAGAAATTATTTATAATGGGAAGTATCAGTGCCTCTATGGGAGGACAAAAAGTCATGAATACCACGAGCTGAGGAGATAAGTCATTAGGTCAGCTACACAGAATGGATGAGAGCGATTCTATGAAGCCTAAAGAAGTGGGGAAAGGGGGAAAATGTTGGCAACATTTTGTAGCAAGTCCATTAACCTGCCAAACCAACCTTTGCATACAATCAGACAAGTGCTTCTGTTGTCCAGAATAGCAGAGAAGATAATTCCATACTAGCAGAGTATCTTAACTGAATTAAGCTTTTCTTCTACTTGACTTCTTCATATGTATGTGACCTAAATTCACATACATTAAAAGGTAGAAGATGGAGTTCCTACAAAGAATCTCCTCACTTTTATCTATCACAATAATTCACATAATCTATTTCAAATGAAGAGGAAGATCTTGGAATGAAAGTATGAGTGCTAAAATCGATTCCTGAGTAGCCTACTCAAAATACAGAATTCAAAGAAAATTGAATAATTATATGGTAATATGTATGTTTTTGAAATTAGCATAGCGAAAATTATATTTAATTATCCACAGGTGTTCTAGCAAAATCATTAGATACAGGAGGCATTTTAGTTAAATTTCTGCTGCCAGGATAAAACACCATGAAACAAAGCAACACAGGGGATGAAGGGTTTATTTGACTTGTACTTCTAGGTTACAGCATCTCACTGGGGGAAGCCAAGGCAGGGGCACACACAGGATCGTATTCAAAGTTAAGAATAAAGACAGAATTAATGACTAGATCTTCACTTGCTCACAAGATTCATTCACTCCCATCCACTACAATGTCCAATCTAGGGAATGATGCCACTCACGGTGGGCTATGACTTCCTATGTAAATCGACAATCAAGAACATTCCCCACAGATTTGCCTGCAGGTCTCTCTGATCTAGGTATTTTCTTCATGGAAGCTTTTATCTTGAGTGACCAACTTTATATTAAGTTGACATTTCAAACTTACCACGATAGATCATCACAATGGTCTTACCATCAACAACAATAAGCATGTGATACAAAACAAGAGCAGCATAGTGAGCAAAAGTGTTTAAAAAATGTGTAAGCAATCATTTATGTAGTGTGATGAAGATTAATCCCTAGTACTAAAGCACACAGGATAGCGAGGAAAGAAGAGCCTCAACTTAGTTCCGAGAAATACACACGATGGACAAAAGTCACCCAGAAGTCAGCAGTGTCACAGAAATTCAGAGAAGATGCAGTTAAGAATCCAACCAACAAACAAATGAAAACAACAACCGTAACGAAACCAAAATGGTACCAAAGTCTCCGCTGAGCCCAAGTAATATTAGGGATGGAATTAAGATGAATTCGCCTCGGGTATAAAATGTATAACAGTATGCAAAGTACCCTCTGTGCCCACATACACCACGGCTCCTTTTAACTTTCTGGTTTCTGTGATTGTATACTTACGTGTGAAGATTTGCAGCTAAAAATCCTTGAATGAGAGAAACATGTGTTACTTGTACTCTGGGTTTGGGGTTTGTCAAGCAATATAATATCTTCCACTTCCATTTATGTGCCTACAAATTTCATGGTTCCAGTTTTCTTTTCAGCTTAATAGTACTCCATCCTTCTCCCTGAGGGCTAGCTTCCATTATACCAGAAAGCTGCCAAGGAGGATCAATACCTACCTAGCTGCTGAACCAGCAAACCACAAACATTACCAGCACGGAAAGATATCCCTAAAACGTACAATAGTGTCATTATCTCTTGGCCGTAGCCCACAACTGTCTAATTGTACTTAAGGGCCACTTAATCACCCCTGCTGTTGGAAACAAGGCCAACTACCTGTGTTTAGTAAGGTCATGAAATTATGCAAGAACCTACTACTGTCACTTCTTCAACCACAACTCTTAAAGGCGTTCTAGATAACTATTCTCGTACACATAGATAAGTGCACCTTTTAGCCCTTATCAAAGAAGTGCCTTCTTTACAATGGAGCCCTTACAGAAGGTCATAACTGGTCAGATTTAGATGGTCTAGTTAAAGTTCCATTTCTGGGAAGAGACATTATGGACAAGGCAACAATTAGGAGAAAAAGCTCTTAATTGGTGACTTGCATACAGTTTCCAAGTTTCAGTCCACTGTCATCATTGCAGGGAGCATGGTGATATTAGAGGCAGGGGCTGAATCAGTAGCTGACACCATCTTCCTGATTCATAAGCACAGAGAATCTGGGCTCATCGTGCACATTTGAAATCCACAAGTCCTAATTTTTTCAATCCTTTCAGTTACTGCCACTTCCTAGTGACTAAGCATCCAAATGTACGACCCTATGGGGGCCTTTCTTTTTCCAACCACACAGCAGAGAACAGACCATGGTGTGCACAGCATCCATGAATCATCTACAACAAAACCCAATGGATAAGATTCAGGGAACATCCCAGAAGCAGGATGAAAAGACTAAAAGAACCAGGGAATTAAGGGAGCCAGTTGTGAGATTGTGTATCCCGTATATTACAGGGAAGCTACACACATGAAATCTCAATATGGTGGCATAAACAAGACTTGAACAAGGTCACGACTACTTGATACAGGATGTGATGAGAGAAATTCACAGGTGCCATCCCTAGATAAAGAAGTAAAGGCAGTTAACGTTGAGAGAAGTGAAATGAATAAGTGAATAAGTAATAAATAAAATAAACAAAGTAAATGCAAGCTGTTAGTCCATTTAGTATTTCTTGTTGTTTATGTTTAGAGTGATGTCAGCTCATCTTGGTGGAGAACTAATGCACCTTCTCTCAGCAGTTGTTTGTTATTATTATATGAATTATATATGATATGTGATATGTAATGGGTGGTATATGATATGTGATACATTATATATGATACATTATATATGTAATCTATTATATTACAGGCTATATATTATATCTATGTATTACCAGTTGCATATATATTATATTTAATATATATACTGTAACATATTTTATATATTATACATTATACAATATATGGAATTTTATATTATATATAACACAGGATATTATGTGTGAATATGTATTTTGTATTATATATTTATATATTAATTATAATATATAGCATTATTTAACATAGAGTTATAATTTATCTATGGACCACAGGGGCATGGGAAGGGTTGGAAGAAGGGAAAGGATTAAAGTAAGATTCAAATGATATAAATACTTTACTCATATATTAAAAATTTTAAAAATTAAAAATATGAACAAATTTTTGTAAAAGTAGGTTTGTAAAAATCTGTACACAGAACCTGTATGATTTAAACTGGAGCTGAACTAAAATCCCTTTTCCCTGCCATCCAGCCTCTGTGGTAGAAGAATGTACTGTGCAATCTGCCAAGAGAGGAAGGCAATTACACAGTGCTACCCAGCTGCCGTACCTATGAAGCATGACCACGCGCAGCATGGCAGGGTATTAGTAAACGTGCAAGAAGGAGCGCTGACATGTTGATGGTAACCAAAAGCTGTCAACTGAATTATGCCAAACTCGGCAGGTCCTGGATCCAGCCAGCTTCATGCAGCTAGTGAGATAATGGACACTAGAACACTAGAATACACACTACTGTTCCCACTTGGCAAGATGGACATAATTTCTCACTTACATTCTAAATTTTATCCTACACTCCCTGGTAAGTATAAACACCACCTCTCATCGAAGAACCCTCTCTCTGTACGGCAAATGGAGGCAATCGCAGGCCACCAGATTGGACAGAATTCAGAGACCAACAGATCATAGCGAGGCTGTTACCAAAAGTAACAGATGTATCACAGATCTTGCAACTAGGACTCAGGAGTCATTTAGGAATAAAAGACAGAAAAATTTCAAGAGGCAGAAGAGCAAGGAAGTCGCTGTGAAACAGTCGTCCTTAAGAACAGGTACATAAACAGGGCTAAAACAATGTTGAAATCAACAGACATGAATGGTAATGGGGGAAATAGTGTGCTACCGCTAAGTAAAGCACTACAGACAACCAATGACTGCCGGGAGAACTAGATTCTCTCAGATTTGAGGCTTCTGATTGGTTGGCCTGTGCAGAGTAGTCAGCTGTAAAGCCATATACACACAAACACAAAACAGACTCAGCAAGTTGTAATTATACATTTAGGAACACGCACTCCTATGTGTGATTGTGTGTGTGTTTGCGTGTGTTATTGTTTCACATAGATACGTATATAAATAATGATAAAAGTAAAAGAGGCTATAAACTTGGGAATGTGGGAAACAAGGAGTGTTTGGAGTGAGAAATGATGGAGAAAACAGTGTAATTCTACTTCTATTAAAAATTGTTTTAAAAATAATTTAATTTGATTTGAACCATTTAGTAGATATTCACAGATAGATTCTCATATTTAGCATTCTTATTGGAGAATTTGCCAACCTTAATAGAAGATAATGCAATGGAGACATTATTCTTAGTAGGCATGAGTACGAATATCCTAATAACATTGGTTTCTGATAGCCCACAAAAACAGTTACCTATGTGAATGAAGGGTAAATGGAGAAATAAGATTTAAATCATAGAATTAAAACAGAAATAATTACTAAAAGTGGAAAATCATAGCTTTAATCTGTGGTGTAAGGCTGATGAATATCTGCTGGACCAGCCATGGATTTTCTCCTCATAGGTTTCTCTCAAGACTATAGTCAAGTGAATAACAGAGATGCTACTGCCCTGGGAATTATGATTAAGAGAGAAATGGAGAAGCTGCTGCCCTTTGTTAGCAGGGGGCTGGATGTCTACCTGCAGGGGATATTTTAACAAGCACCAATCAACACTATTGGGAGTCTGCAAGTATTTAGAGAATGAATGTGCCCCTTCCAAGTATGATAAAAATTAAATTTATCCATTAAATTTGTATGCTTTGAAAGGTCATATCTCACTACAATAAAATCTTAATGGGTGGATACAAAAAAAAACTTCATTTTATGAAAATTTAATACTTTTGTATGTGTAATGTATTTGGTGTGAGGGCATGCATGCGTGCCAGAACATAGTTTGAAGGTAACAGTACAATTTGGTGAATTCTGTTCTCTCCTTCCATTTTGTATTGATTCCAGGGATGAAGCTCAGGTCCTCAGGTAGCACTATGACTAATTCACTCTTTGGGCCACCATACAAGTCCCAGAGTCTTCATTTTTAACCACAATTCCCCAAGTGATAATAAGTGTTCAAATTCTAGGGGACATTGAAACTGAAAAATCCCTCCTATTTATAGTATCTATTCCACTATTATGTATAATAAGTTAGAGATGACTTCTAATAGAAGTTGGGGACAAAAACAGGACTATTATTCCATGAAAACTATCATATAAATGTTATGGTGCTTCAAAGTTAGTCATGATCTACCTCTATAACAAGTAAAATATGATCAGTAATTGTTAGATGAATCTTTATTATATTCAATAACTAGCATGAAATACTTCTACCATTAGCAAATTGATATGCGTACAGTATGATTTCTATATGTTTTTATGTTGTTTCAATATTAAATATCTTGTCCTTTCATTACTCAGTCATTAACATAGTAATATGCTATTAGAAAGTAAAATATATAAATATAAATATGTAAGAATATTCATATATCAATATTTATTTACTGCAATCATCAATAGACCTCAGAGTTTTAAAAGTTAAACTAAGAACTACCTAATCACCTCTAATAAAATCTACTTTGAAATGTAAAAGCACACAGTTGTAACCAAATCATAGCATACATAAAACAAGCCCCGTGACTCAGAGCCTGGCCTTCAGCCATGGGGAAGTGACTTTCAAAGATGCTCAAACAGCATTTATGTAAGTAAGTGTAAGTGCCACATCAGTTATTTGAGTGTATTTTTCCTATTTCAGCAACATAAGTAACATCATCTCCTTCAAAGTCAGTTTTAGGGTCACAAGGAATAAGTTCAGGCTTAGGAAGGTGGGAAATGGAGAAATATACCATCTTGAAAAGAAATCACCTCAAAAAAAACTCATTTCAATGTTGGATTATTGTTAATTTAAGGGAACGTATTTTACCATTCTCAAACTTATAAACAAACATAGACCTTCCATGTGATTAAATATTTACCACAGTAGGCATACATGCCCAACAAATGTTGCATCAAATGTCTAGTGTATCATAAGATACACTAGTTAAGTGAATAACAATAAAGTAGTTTTCCTCATCCCTTATCTATTTTCTGGTTTGTGTAACATATCAAATTCCTTTCTTAAATAGAAGCCTATCTGACACTATGCAATTGTCATAAGCACAACTAGAAGCCTAATACTATTATCATGGCCCATGAGATTTTTATTAAAATCAAACTGTATAGAACAAGAGATACGTTCAGAAAGATGATAACTTAATCAGGGGCATTAAACCACATAAACCATTAAACATAATTTCCATCTAACCACTCTTAGTTATAAGCAAATCAGAAGACAGTAAACCCCTCTCTCTTCCATATGGACATACACATACCCACACACACATACTGACAGACACAAACACACACACAGACACACATTCATATACACACAGATACACATATGTCTTTTTTTCCTCTTATTATTTATATATTTTGAAAAATAAACATTCAGAAATTCACTAAATTTATATACACATGTTTATTAATGAGATTAAAAGAGATCTAGTATCTATTTAATACAGGCAAATTTGCCTCTAGAATATCACAGATGACGCGAGGCTAAGAGCCCTTTCACTTGAATCATTAAATTTATGCTTTATCCCTTTTATCTTCAAAGTTCACTACTCTCGTGACTTTAAAATTAAAGTCAGAAGAAATAATTTTAGATAAATGTATCTGTAATATATTGTATGTACCAATGGACTCTATCAATAACCTTTATTAATATCTCTGTGTGTTTTTAAGACCTTTATCTGGAGGAAAAGTATATTTACATTATTCCATAAAAATCCAGAAGTTGAGAAAATTTTGAAAATGTTTGATGTCCTTGAAATGAAGACTACGAAATATTACAGTTGAGAATTGAAGTATACAAGATACCTCAGAAAATGTTAAGGAATCCTAAAACGAAACCAGATAATCTTGCCATTAGTAAGAATGAACATGCTCATGTATGGAGGAACAAAGCTTTTCTGGGATGGTAGAAGAACAAGTGCTTTGTCTTTCTGGGGATGGTACTAGAGAATGTATCAAAGCAAATTTTAAAAATCACAGGAATAATGTCATAAGAGGAAAATGATGGCCATCTGCTCCTGGACTCTCTTACCTCACTCTGGATTAGTAGGGCACGCACCCTCTGTTCAAGCACTGGTCACTAGTACCAAAAAGATCAGGAATACCGCCCAGGGACCATCTCTACTTCCTTTGCTCTCCCAGACCCATTTCTCAAGGAAGTGCCTAGAGCTGCAACAGAACACTATCTGCAGCTTCCCTTCCCTTGTTCAGGCCATCCTCCTTGACTTCTATCCCACAATGAGATATCTCAACCAATTTAGGCAGGCAGATCTTGCACAAACACAGGCCATATATGAGGGAATACCAGGATGCCCGTGGACCTTCTCTACTGTCCCTTTAGAACTGGGGGCAGAAGAACTGTGAAAGTCATTGGGAATGGAGGACACCAGGAGAGCACAGTCCACTGAGTTAACTAGGCAGGGCACATATTGATTCAGAAAGACAGGGTCTGCATTGGTCTGTACCGGATCCTCTGTATATCTACTGTAGTTGTTAGCTTGGTCTATTGATGGGAATCCTAACTGTGAAAGTGTGTGTGTGTAACACATATGCCTGCTCTTAGGACTCATTTACTCCTGTTGGGTTGCCTTGTGGAGCTTTGATGTGGGGGCTTTTGCTTTGTCACACTGTATTTTGTTTTCTCGTGTTTGGTTGTTGGACGCCTATTCTTTTTTTGATGGGAGATGGAGGAATGGTACTGGGTAATAAAGGAGGTAGGAGGGAGGAACTGGCAGGAGCGGAAGGAAGGGTAAACCGTGGACAAGATGTATTGATATTAGGGTAAAATCTCCTTGGAATAAAAGAAGAAAGAGGACAAGAGGAAGAGAAAAGGAGGAAGAGAAGGAAGAAGATGAAGAGAAGAAGGAGGACGAGAGAAAGAGAAGGAAGAAGAGGAAGAAGAGGAAAAGAAGGTGAACAAGGAGGATGAGGTGGTAGTGGAGGAGAGGAGGAGGAGCCAGAAAGGAAGTCCAACATGGATGTTTTGGCCATTTGCACTCTTGCTGAGTCCTAGCATTAGATTCACTATTAGATACCAAATCAGACCTTTTCTCTGTTGGCATATTTTTTTCAACTTACTTTAGTAAGTGTTCAACATTCTTTCTAGCCCACCACCTCCCAATGGTAGTAGAAAATAAAAGTTATTAGGATAAGGGGGAGTGGAATTGTTTAGAAATAGATCTTTGGGGCCATTCCAATCTTCTGTCGCTGCCTCACTGACCAGCGGAAATAAGGAAGCGACCACAAACTCTTTCCCAAGCAGTTTACTCAGGAACCTTGTACTTTTATTTCTCTTTCTACCTCTTTCTCCTTCTCTCTTCTCCTCCTAGCCCCCAGCACTCGCGGGTTAAATCCTTTCCCTGGTCCCAATCAGCATCAGCAACGCGGTAAGGCATAATAGGCTGCGGGAAATCATGCCAGCTTACATCACAAACTGGAGGCACTCAGCTTTTCCAAATAAGGACTTGTTAATCGTAATGCTTTCTGCTCTGGCCAGAAGCCAGGCGCCATATTTAGGGTAGCAGCTGCGGCTCTCCACAATCTTCATTGTTTCTAAGTCCAGTTCAAGAGTAGACAGCCAATATGAATCAGCAGCTGTAGTCTATTCCATTCAGCTGACACCACATAGGAAATAGCAAAGGTAGTATAATTCAGAAAAAAAAAAAACCTTGAGGTTTGCCCACCAAGCCAAGTGTCTGGAAGAGGCCAGAAGACACAAGAACTTCAACAAGAAGTTATTTGGAGAGTTTCGTTCTATGAAGTCGCCAAAAGTGAAGCTCAGTGAAGCAATGCAGGCCTTTCATCAGCAAAGACTAGTGAAGAGCCAAGCAAACCAGTGCTCATGCTCCCTCTGTCTGTGGGGTCATAGATTTATATTCTTTCTAAGCATCACATGGCCTTTCACATATCTTCTATAGCAAAACTTCCTTTCACCAGTGTCTGTTTCAGTCACCTATTTTTATGTGTCTGCTTTAACAAAACATCCATTTGCCTGTTTGCCCCAGCAAAACATCATTTGACATAACTGACTTTCCAAATAAACCAGAAGTTTCCATTTTGTTGCTCAGCAATGTTTAGCTAAACTCCTAAAAATATAAGAAATGAGGACCCCAAGCCACAAGGCAGTGCTGAGGGAGAAATAGCTTGTTTCAGTCCGGATAACAAATGCCAGTAGACAGTCAGTCATCAGGATGGGCACAGATTTCAGGTCATGGGTAGGGATTTGAAAAAGGAAGAGAATTAGTATGAAAACTATGCCTAGGCTAGTTGTTGAGATGCTTTTCAGTGGCCCTCTATGCTCAGCCTTCTTCAGCCTACTACTCATTTAGCATCCATATGAAAGCCAGATATTTGGGGACTGGAGAGTTAGGTACAAATCTTCTCAGGGTTCTACTTCTTTTCTGAATAGTCTCAAGACTTGTGTCTCTTCTATAGGCATAGGAAAGAGGAGAGAATACTATTTAGCTTATGTGTACTGTTTACTTCAGTGAGAATTCTGTTATGATAAACTCCTCTCAATACTCTCAGATTTTACTATACCCTGGGGAGAGGAAAAGGCAGTCACCTGCCACAGCTCCTATGTTGGACACTTTCTGTTACAAATTATGAAGCTGAAGGTCATTGCTGCTTTTGTCTGTCCCACTTCTGTGAATTCCTCACTGTACTAATAGGTATAAACCTGAACTTTTAGGAGGGGCCAATTCATTAACACAGGATGTGAGCAGGCTTTTGGATGTGTTGATTCCAGAAGGAAGCATGTTTATTAGAATAATGTTAACTACAAAAATAATGTCACATTCCAAGTGGTTTTATGTTAAAAATGTATATTTTTATCATCTGCTAAACATCATTTAAGACAATCTTTCTCATAACTGTTTCTTTATTAAGGAAATAAAGTATAGCAAGAGTTATACTTACTGTTACTGGATTTACAGATATTAACCTAACATGTTACCAGAGGGCACATATTTTTTATTATTAAAAATAATATTAACAAGATAAAAGAAAAGTCCTACTCAAAATGACATATTCTCCATCTAGCTCAATATTTAATAATTATTTAAATTCAACAACAGTCTGCTTAAGTTGAAACTATTAAAATTATTCATGTAAAGATCGTCTTAGAGCCAAGCACTGGAAACACATACTCTGTGCACTTCATTTCATTTTATAGTCTCTAAGAACTATTATAATTTTTTAATAAATTTGTATCTGGGATTTGAAGCCAAATACTTACACTCAAAAGGCAAGAATTTATTATCCAGAAGACACCCAAAGAGGCACTAAAATGTATTCCCTACTGATGAGTTTCAAATGAATTGTAAAAACTGTATTTTATTAATCTAGTCACAATTAAAGAACAACAGCTGCCCCATCTGTAGCGTGATGTTCATTTTCATAATGATTTTCATCCATTTATACAACAAGTTTCTGCTGGTTGAGCTCCAGGACGGTAATGCTGCTGTCTCCAAGGCAGAGTGCATGTTTTGGTCTACAGAAGAGTCTATATGGATTTAAGTAACCAATAATATAGATACAAACAAGTAGTCTTATCTATAAGTATCCCTTGACTTTCATCCTTGAAGTTTATTATATAACTGTGTGTGGCACATCGTCCAGTATGTGTATCTGTATGTTGTCTACACATATAAGGCCTATAGGATTCATTTATGTCTTCATTTTTTAAAAATAAGTATATTGAACTCTACTTTTTATTAAATATAATAAGCTAATGCCTGCCTTCAGAGAGTAACGATAAATTACATTGCAAAGGTCACTTTAATAAAAGTACAAAAGAATGGATCCTCTGGAATCCTTTGTTTAAAGGAAAATGAAAACTGCATTGTGTTTCATAAAGCAAATTACTTCTTGATATTTTTAATAAGATTACTGCCACATTCATTCCAGGTTCCTGACAGCATATATATTAGCACACCATTCCATTGTCTAACTTTAATATTGCTTACGTCTTTAAATTCAGTTTTTTCTTCATGCTTTTGTAAGTAAGTTTAAGGTTAAATGGAGAAGAAAATTATGAACAGTCATAATTTTCAATAACACCTTAAACTCAATCTTACACAATAAACTTATTACATATCCTTGCTTAGTCTTCATTAGTTCCTTTCACACCTTGGGCACTAGCATATCACTTACAAAACAAGAAGGAGAAAAACTCACAGTCAGTAACACATGGCTAAAGTAACAAACCTTGTTTGAAATTAAGAGAGTTTGTTTTAAAGGCTTAATAGTAATAAACGCTTTTGTGACAACCACTGCAGGAGGCTACATGCCAGCAAAGTTTCTGTAACAGATATTAACACGGAAAGTGTAAAGACGTAATGTGTTTCAAGAGAAGGTATGTTCATGGCAGGACTTGGATAACAACATAAGACATGATTGAAATGTTAACTCCTAAAATATGTGAATACTTTAAAAATTATTTTTAACATTTTAATACAATTGATTTTAATAAATAGCATTGTGTTATACAAAACGGGATGGTGTACACTGAGTGTAAATTAGCTTTCTGAAGGACTCAAGTAACCATGAGTGTCGTGACTTCTCATTTATTTTTGATAGTCATTTTGTTATGACAGAAGCTTCCCCTAGCCCTGGGACTGAAACATTACTGCTACTCAGCAAGCTTGGGGAAAGAAATCCTGGGGAAAATAGAATCCAACTTCTGAGATTTAGTTAAACAGTTACTTAAGCCTGTTTAACCTTTGACTGTCAGGAATATAAATTTCACATAAACAGTTTAGTAACCTCATGCCATCCCCTTCTTCTGCTTCATGGAGGATGGTCCCTGTTCTAATAATCTCATGCATGCACAAGAGCATCAGTGTCCTGCTCAGAGACTAAGTTTCTCTGTCATTTACTGTGACGATTTGAATAGGATTGACCCACACAGATTCATGGGCTTGAATGTTTGGACCATAAGGAGTGGCACTACTAGGAGTACAGCCTAATTAGAGAAGGTATGGCCTTGTTAGAGGACGTTTGTCAATGTGGAAGCATAGCTTTGAGATCTTAAAGGCTCAAGCTATGCATGTGTGTCACAAAGCCATTTCCCTCCTAGATGCATCAAACCAATCTCAGACATAACAATTTAGTTACTTCTTCAATCTCAGCTCAATAACGACTTTCACTGGGCACTGCCTGGGTAGATAGGTAGATAGATAGATAGATAGATAGATAGATAGATAGATAGATAGATAGACAGACAGACAGACAGACAGACAGACAGACAGACAGATAGATAGATAGATAGATACATAGATAGATACATAGATAGATACATAGATAGATACATAGGTAGATACATAGATAGATAGATAGATAGATAGATAGATAGATAGATAGATAGATAGATAGATAGACAGACAGACAGACAGACAGACAGACAGACAGACAGACAGATAGATAGATAGATAGATAGATAGATCAAGGGGTCACAGCAAGGCAAAACCAGAAGGCTCTATCAAGCATTTTTGCTTTCTTCTTCCTTATTCCATTAAACACTTCATAGTCAGGAAGCAAGGGTTCAATTCTAAGGATCATTGTTTCTTTTAAACCATTCAAGTTTTCAGACCATTGAGGGAGAAAAGTTATTCTTAACTCTTATACTACCAAGGGCCCTACAGTGCAGTTTTTATGAGAGTGAAATCTAAATTTTAACCCTCATTTTCTTTATCTATGTTGAGAATATTAGTATATCAGGTATGCATGGTGTTCTCAACATTTATTCTGCAATCATTTCAATGTGGACCTGTCTTCTGTTAGTAGGTGTAACATAATTGCTGGTGAATCCTACCTGTCAAACAGATTGAAAAATGTATGCCTGTGCATTTAAGAAAACTGCATTCTTATAAATTCCTGATTGTTCCCTCTCCTGGAAAATGTTGAGGAATACGTCACAGAACTGATGTGCATTTGGGATAGACTTACTGTGTTTGGAGGCAGTAATAGTTGCATAGCAAATTCAATTGACCAACGAGGACCATTCCTAGCTTTTCACATCAAAATCATTTTCACCATTATAAAAATCTTTCCACCTAACCTCTTTCTCTCTCTACCTCGCTATGCCACTCCTCCCCTGTCACTCCCCCTCCTCCAACTTCTCCATCTCCCTCTCTGATACCCTCTCACTTATCCTTCCATGGTCAATCTCTATCTTTGACCCTGGTCTCTACTGATGTGTTAAAAGGAGGAATGAGTCTATTTATTAAGAGATGCGTTATTGTTGAATCTAACCTAAAAACACAATTGAACCTCAGTCTAATTTGACTACATATATATGTATATATATATATATATATATATATATATGCACACACACATATACATACATACATACATACATACATACATACATATAGAACACTGAGTTTTCTGAATACTATTATTCCACAGATATTGACTTTTAGACTTCACAGAGGTGGAAGGTCAGTTGCATTATCATTTTATGATGGGTTTAGAAAAGGTACAAGTTAAATCTTTATTTATTGTATTTGGTTATTATACAATTTTTTAAAAAAACATGAATAATCTACATCTTCAAAGTAATTTGAGAATCAAACTAAGAATAAATAATTCATATACACTAGTTAATAATGAGTTTCATGTAAAAGAAAGAGTATGACAAATGCCCATTAATTCTGTAAAAAAATATTATTTATCCTGTAATATTCCATGTACTCCAGGGGAGAGAATGTTAAAGCAGCCTTGCACAGAATGTTAAATATTTGTCTCAGACTTCTGAGTTTCCAGTAAAGAAATAAATATATAGTCTACAAAAGTCTACAGAGTAAGTTCCAGGACAGCCAGAGCCACACAGAAAAACCCTGTATCGAAAAGCCAAGGGGAAAAAAAAAGTAAATTGTTTTCAATATGAAAGGTTGATACTGCGAAGAGAGCTTCATTAACTTATGGTTTTAATCTGATAAGTAGTAAACTCTGGATGCTTATTTTATCAGATAAAAAAACCCAAACAAACAAATAACAGCAACACGACCACCATCTACACCAACAGCTAACCTGGAGACATAGAAGTACCACCGCAGTTTCCTGAAATCAGGACACTGAGCATTTTTATTGCTGACAATTCCATATTTAGAGATGTAAGGAGGAATTATTTTTGGAATGAGGAAGCTCAGGCTCCATCACAAGAGCAAAATGAACAGTGAAGGGTGAGAATATTAATACAAAATTTGACATAATTTTACTCCAGTAGCCTATTCAAACTTTAGCATTTAAACTTGTGTTTACCACCATTCTGTGCTGGCATTTTTCAGTGAACTTATTGGCTTAGATTGCTGCCACTGCATAACAACCTGCCACAAATATGCCCTGTAAATAGCATATGTTCATTACTTCAGTTCTATATGTCAATAAAGGCTTCAGGTGTAGGCTATAATGAAGCTGAAATGAAAGTTCTAAGTAGGCTGAGTTATTTCTTAGTGGGGAAGAGACTAGGAACAAGTCCCATGTCTTCCAGGAGATGCTGACTCCTCTTCAACCTCTTTGTGCCTCAAAGTTCTGAATTCTCCACATACAAACCGCAAAGGGCATTCTCTACCATTACTGATTATGACAATTATGACCATGTCAGCACCAAGCGGATAATCTCACAACCTTAAGGTCATCTGGCTTGAGTCCTCAGTTAAGTCTACAAAATCCATTTTCAGCATTTCTGGGGTGTGTTTGATCAGTTCACTGGGAGAAGGTATGTGGCAGGAACTCCAAGTTATAAATGGATTATCTTAGAGTTCTGTCTAATAATTAAGTCAGTAAATTTATTTTACTATTTGGACCAGTTATTTATAAGCAAATATTTTATGAATGGCATGTATTCTGACTGAAGGTGGTGCTCTCAAAAGAAGAAGCATACTCAATTTATGAGATTCCCATTGCAGTACATTATGGAACAAATCTAAAGTTCATAGCCTTTATCCTAACAACTCTCATTTTTCATGTCCTTTTGCAGCTGGCTACAGAAAAACTCCAAGAGATAAATATTATTGTCAATACTCAAAACTCTTATCTTAAAACAAAAATGAATTTTCCACAATGACCAAACATCAAGGCATTTGGGAGTTTATCTGATAATGGATAAACTAATATTATGAACAATGACTTATAAACTAAACTCTAACCACAGCGGTTGTGTTTTATCTTTTTACATTGCACCCAGCCAGAGTACCACAAAAATCAAACGTGGGTTATATTGCTTTCAACGAGCCCCAGCAATCTTTTGAGGTTTTGTATCGGTGTTAGTCTTTTATAATCGGAA
The DNA here is from genome assembly GCF_008632895.1 of Mastomys coucha. Lineage (NCBI taxonomy): Eukaryota > Metazoa > Chordata > Mammalia > Rodentia > Muridae > Mastomys > Mastomys coucha. The sequence continues at coordinate 18,363,617 of NW_022196899.1, forward strand.
GAAATATATGTCTGCAAAAAAATTCCCATCATACTGTTTACCATTCTCTATATAACTTTCCATACAAAACATTAAGATATTAAAAACCAGAAAGCTTATAAATTATAACAATGAATTCTTAATTAGTTATTTTATTTATTTGCATCATAAATGTTGCTATCCCACTCTATGGCTGATGACAAACAATTTTAAGGAAGTGATCTGAAAACTATTATACTTTGAATACATGAATTTAGAGTCAAATTGGCATCAGTTATATGAAAATGATAAATCTATATTTTCATTTTAATCTCTGAATCATTAGGTTTACACTTCATTTTCCTGATACCATGAGAAAAACTTCTCAAATATTGTTTCATATTAGGTTATATTTAAAAAACAAAGAAGTAGATTTTCTATATAAAGTAGCAAAATCTTATAATATGAATTACTTGCTGTTGTTTAGAAAATACAGGTAATTAAATTATATTGAGCAGTCATTATGAAAATTCTTCTTCCCACCTGTAACAATATACTATTAAAAAATGTGCTTCATTAAAATCATTAAGTCATTCTCATGTAAAAATGAAAACATCACATTATTGAAAATGCAAACTCAAAATTAGTTTTCCATTTTATTTTCTTTTTATTTATTTTATTATTATCATTTTCTATGCTTGTTAGTACAAGTATGGCATTGTGCATCTATGGAGCCATAGAACAATTTGATGTGAACTGGCTTTCTCTTTCAATCATTTACAACCCTGCAATTGAACTCAGGGTTCATCAGGCTTTCCAGCATGCACCCTAGCTCCCTGAGACACATTATTGACCCTGCACATGAGCCAACCCTAATGTTCAAATTATAAATTCCTCAAATATATCTGTCAAAATGCATTAAAAATGATATAAACTCCTATTAACTTAAACAAATTTGAGAAATTCATTTAAGAAAATGATTCACATATAAGGTTAGCTGAACTATATCAAAAGAGGAAATCTGTGAACACTACATTTTCTGCCTAGGATCGCAAATGTTTATTTACAAAATAATGTTCACTTATATTACATGCTAACCTCTAAGGGACCATGCCCTACATCCGGAAATCGTGTGCTTAGGAGGATAAAATTTCTCAGATCAGATTGACGGTTTAGACATTGACTTATGTAAATAAAACTTGCAGTTTAGAAATTGAACAGGTGATGCATTATACATTATCTAACTATCAATCTCAATGAGCACATTAGAAGATAATAAAATGTGTGGAAGGCTATACCTCAAATACTATAATGCTGTAATTATGTTCTGATTGGTTTGTTGGTGGGGTGAATTTATTTGGTGAAAATGGCCATTTTTCACTTAAATTTATTGTATCTGTGGCATTCCTTAATCACACCAAAGGAGGTAGGAAAATTGGAGGGAAGAGGATCAAATAGGCCAAACTACTGAAAACTTCTGCCTTCTTAGTAACTTTCTAAATGTCACCTGAAACTGAATATCTTTAGCTGGATATACATTGGAAAGACTAAAAATATTAGAATGATAATGTAGAGAAGTTTTGGAATAAAAGAAAATGTAATGAATGGCACACAGGTCCTCTCCCGTAGCGAACATGGACACTACAGCTTTACCTTTAAACATGCTGAAGTCTCTTCCAAAGACACGGTCACAAATTTCTTCTGTTAAGTGAGTTGGCTTGAATTTCACTTTAGTGATTGTGTCCTGGACAGAGCTTTAAACTTATAATATACTGTGCTTCATTTGTTCCTTAGATCATGCTTTGCTATTTTCAGACACATCTAAGACCACTGAAGACGTAAAATCCATGATCTCTCTTCTTTTTGTATCTAGTTTCATTCCTTACTTAGACTGTTAGTCCATTTGAGTTAATGTTACCTGGCTTTGCATTATTAATAGCAAATAGACTAACATAAAAGGGGCCTCCTTTCACTAAATTTACATATGGTAAAGATATTGGTTGATCAAACTGAAGTCATAAAAATGTGAGGATTGTGTAGGAGTCAGTATAAAGAGTATTGTTATCTGAAGAACATCAATCCTGAAAGCCCTGCCAAAGGCCCACCCTCAACACACACCAGTGACCTGACTTGCGTATATACAATGTAGACAGAATGGCCTTCCTCGCTCTTTCACAGCTACACTTCTTACTAGGGCGATATAATCAACACCGAAGTAGACTTCTAAAGGAACCCCTTTGTGGGGCAGTGGACTGTGAGAGGATGCCTGGTTCTCAGTTGAGCTAAAAGCTTGAAGCTCCAGAGACCTTGAAGGGAAGGTAGGAACTACGCCTGCTCCAGAAACCAGACCCTTGTCATGTAGTCAAAGCCCCCACCATAGATTTGGGTCCATCAGTCACATAAGGGCAATGTCTCAAGCCCTTCCAAGTGCAGATGTGGCACCCCTAACATCTCAGACCAAGACGATAGGAAGCGGGCAGTTACCTGTGATCACATAGGCTCAAGACAGAAATCTCCATGCTAATGAGGTACCTAGAGGCCTGGCAGTCATAGCCAAAAAGTTTCCCTTCCCAGGCATTCCTCTCTGCAAAAAAAGATTTAACCTCAGGCCCACCCTGAGAAGTGGGGTGTGGTTTTACACATCCACTTTTCACCATGACAATAAATGCCTCAGAACCATGGACCATCTCTTTTCATGGTGATCAGCTGTGGGGAGCCATGAAGAAGGCCTTTGCCTAGGCCGCAGTCTAGTCTCCCATGGAAGGCCTCTCTGTGCTCCCAACCACAACTGCCACCAAGGCCTGCCTCAGTCAAGCCAAGGCCAAGTCATGAGACAAGCTGGAGCTCCCTTCTCCCCAAGGGTCTGAGAACTCCAACATACTGGCCTCTTCGTAGGCCTGAGGACCCCTGAGCCAGCTCTGGCTTTCCTACTTCTCAGACTGTGCTTGCCCATCCTTGGAGTGGTGCTTTGGCACTTCCTCATAGCAGTGGCATGGAATTAGTGCAGTCAAACTCCAGTGTCCCACCTCCCCAAACAACCCTGTGGCAGAGCAGATAGAAGACCTACAATCCTACACCCCTTTGTCGTAGTAAATAGATTCATTCAGGTTCAGTTATGTGTGAGTTGAAAGTCTGCCCCTGTATTCTGAATTTTTTAATCTATTTTTAATCACAATTGGGAGATACACATACATGTGTGTGTGGGTACGATTATCTTTATTTTATAAATGTCTTTTTAATTCATAATTAAAATTTCAAATGTATAAATATTAATTTAAAATACTAAACATTTAACAAATACATCACAACTAATAAATACTTTTCCTTTTGTCTCATGAATATTCTTTGTTAAATTATAACAAAATACCCTAATATGAATATGTCCTAGCAGAATATTGTTTGATTATAATCTTTCTAATTCACCATTTGGAACTATAGCAAACAGAATACTCTAAGCAATTATTTCTTTCAATACTTTGCTCTTCCAAGGTCCTACTTTTATAGTGAGTTGATCATGCCATAACACTTTTGATAACATTTAAAGGCGAAGATGAAAATTTCTAAGATAACTCAACTATCTCTTACTGCTAAATAACCTTAAGCATGAAGTTATGCTGTCTTACATTCATTCCATTAGAATAAGTAAATCCTGCACCTCAGAGCTCATGTCCGTTCAATCCTAAATAGAGAAGTAAAAAAATCTTTTTTGCGAGCTTCTAGTTCAAAGTTCATAATGTTCAGTTCAGCACAGTGAACTTCAGACATGAAAAGTTCTGATTGGAAGAAGCCAAAGGTCATACTTCCCAGTTTTAGCATGTTGTTTTGGCTGCTCCAAGATGACAGGAAAATGAGATTATAGCAGAGTATGCTATATTCAAAGATGCCTGCGGGTTAAAAATAACCTCACCAAAGTTCATCCCTCCACCCATATTACCACCCCGGTTACTTGCCAAGCCAGCCCCACACCTCTACCAAACCCAGCCTGACTCCCAAAGCCACCTGGATCACCACCAAATATTCCACTTCTTTCTAACTGTCCACATCTCTCATGCTTAGGTTCGGCACTGGATGTATGCCCGGGGTTTCCTTGAATGATTCAGATCCTATCCACAAAGAGCAGAAGAGTGTTCAGGCCTTTGTTTTCTCTCCATGCTGGGTCCTGGGTCTGAACTGAAGTGTTAAGATCTGCATGGTAATTCAGTGTAACTAGAAATATCATTGAACTACTAAAATAAAAAAAAAATCCTAAGTATATATGCTGATGTTTTTAAATCTACACTTTCTAACTTCTAAATGTTATTGTTTCAACATGACAACTTATAAGAGTAGTATCATCCTTCAATTATATGCTTCAGCAATAATTAGTCACAGCCATATAAAACCTGAAGTGGTCCAAGGATTCCCTATGAGGTTTGAGTGTGCTTGTCAAGAGTGGTTGATTAGCAACTCAGTGGGTCACTGGGATTTACAGTCACCTAGGAAACAAATCCTTGGATTTATCTATGAAGGGGATTCCAGAGAAGAGTAACTGCTCTCTGAGGCCCAGATCACAGAGATCACAGGGAAAAATAGTTTATTCTGAGTGAGCATGCACATCCTCTGTGTTGTTCTGATGTCCGACTCTAGCTGTTCATCCCCCTCCCCCAATATAAAATCAATACCAATGACACTCAAGGGTACCCAGATCGGATGGAAAATTCTAGCTCATCCAAGTTTTCATTTAAGCAGTTACTGGATTCTCAGCCTCTCATGTGTGTAGATAACTACCTCTGGATGACATATATGATATGTGCCCTAATATTTCTGTTCCTCCAGAAAACCCTGCATGATAAGGTTCTTTTGAGTTTGAGTGAGCTGTTGCCTCATGAATACTGTTTCCCTGTATTATATGCTTATTGAAACCTTATCAACAATTCTACTTTATTCTTGGCTTTGTTTGTTGAAAGGTCCCTCTTTCTGACATGGATTGACCTTGACTACACTATGTAGCCCAGCTGGGCCAGTACTCATAGTTCTTCTGCCTCGGCCTCCCAGACTCTAAATCCTAATGTGCCCCCATGGAAACTGAATCTGAATATCACATTCCCTCCAGTTATACCTGACCTCTGACATTAATAAATATGTCCCATGGTTATTATTAGGAATATATCCAAGCTGCCTACTTTGCACAATCTCGATAACTAAGACCGAGGCTAACGCCATATTACGTCATCATTAAGCCAGCCTAAATATAGCTATCTCCTGAGAGGCTCTGACAGTATCTGACTGACACAGATGTAGA
>NW_022196899.1:18369219-18375310 GCF_008632895.1 Mastomys coucha
GAGAAATTCGCATGTAAATAAAGAAAATATCTAAAATAATAAAAAAAAGAAGCTCACATACTGCAAAATGAATAAACTAAGAGAACACATTATACTTAGGCGAATTTCAGTTGACAATTGTATATGGTTATTGAAATAAATAAGAGGATCTCATTCTTCAAGGAATTCCCCACCCTACCTCTACCAGCACTCCCATTCCCATCCACACAGGCCACAGTACAGAAATTAGTAGAGTCTCATTCAACTCCAGTCAAGAAGCAGACAGGGAGCAATAGGGTGAGAAAAATGAAAATGAACTTAAATGACTGCCAAGAACAGGAACACCTGCAACCAGGACAACATATAAACAATATATAAACAACACGTAAAGGCCATGTAAACAATACAGGAAAATCATTTGAGTAAATTTAAACCAGAGAAAATGCTAGAAGCAAATAAGTGCAGGGCTTCAAGACTGACAGGCTGGATAATTAAGGAGACACAAGACAAGACACAGGGATGTCTACACAGCTCCCCCTTCCCTGCTCCTGACCAACCAGAACTGCTTTACTTCCAGTGTGGTGGGGACAGAGTAATCAACGTGGCACTTACAACTCATGAGAAGGAAAATAGTCTGCTTCATTTGGAAAATCCTCTGACTGTTTCTTAAAACATGACCTAACTCCTTTACGCTTTTGGACTTCTCTAACAGAACACAGTTACAAAAGCATCCAAAAAATGACAGACAGGAATGATAAAGGTATTTTTTATTTATAGTGACACATATCTGAGTGCCATGGAAGTGTACATCAAGTGAATGCATAAATATAGGTACCATCGTACAGTAGGGTAGGATTTGGTAACAAACCGTCATAGTATGGTGATACTCTTTACTAAACAGATGAATCTGAAAATAATTATCGAGCAGGAAACAAACCAGATCTATACAGTACACAGTAAATGACTGTATGTATGTGAGATTCTATTCCCAAGTGGCAGGAGAATTAATAATGACAGCAAGTGCAGGGTCACTTGTCTGAAGCCACAAGGGATAAAATAATCAGGGATAAGGAAACCCTCAAGAAAACTCTCCCAAGCAATGCATACCTTATTGTTTTGCCTCAAAAATAGATTCACAGGTGTGCACCTAGTGGAGTTCATACGTTCATACATTGTATTTGAGAAAGATAATCCCAAAGAGAGTCAGTTTGGGGTGTGTAATCAGATCACAACGTCTATCCCTTTTCTCACATCTGCAAAATCAGTTGTATTCCTAGTTATATGAATGTGTGAAACACTTCACTAAATCATTTATAACAGATACATAAGTGTGGTGTTTAATTTATATAATTTTAGAAATTGTAAAATAACAATGTATTAGACTTTACTAAAGCAATTTTATCATTATAATATAAAAATACTAACACAATATATAAAAAATAATGATTTTATTGTCTTTTCTCTACACTTCTACTACACTAAAATATAAACTTTGGAATCACTCTGTGTTCTAATATAATAAATCTACCAGCAAAACATTCTAAAGTTGTCACCTTTCCATTCTCTTTTTTTGTAACACACCAAAGCAAAAGTGAAAACAGTTTATTAGCAGTAATGCTTGAAGCAAAATAGGGAAACAATCTCAAGACTTTGTCTTTTCTTATTAAATTCTATATTAATATCCGTTTTCAAAAATATAACATTATACTGTACATAACTAATTTTATTGACTGTGTTTATTAGCCTTTCTATTTGTTCTAGAGTTACACAAAACTTATAAACCGAGGAACTGCATCTGTAGTTTCAAGCTTAAAAACATTACAGTAATTTTTAACCAAACAATTAAAGTAAAACCTAGAGACTTATATCGTTTGCATTGAAATGAACCAAGGAAGCTTTGTTAGTATGTATTCTGACAATGAGTAACATAAATCCCAATGTCTCCTATAGCTCCAAAATGACCTAAATGACTTTACTGTATTAGTAATATTGCATGTCAGTGTCCATTTAACTTCAATGTTATTTTTTATGTATTTTCTTGAAATCTATTTATCATATGTTCAGTAAAACAAGCCTTGCTCAGCTTTCAAGGACCTGGGCTAACATCACCTACAGATGCCTTCAAACCTATCTCTTAAAATTTTTCGTAGTTTTTATATCTACATGGGCACAAATTTAATTTATAATTACGTGATCATTCTAGGCGAAGAAAACGTGTAGTCAACAGCTTATCAAAACCAGCTACACTGACTAACCAAAGAAACAAGTCAACTATAAGTAGAATTTCTTCAATAAAAGCTGGGAGTTCTTTCAAGTCACTTACGAATGTTTCCTATTATAGAATCATCTATCTACAAAATTGTCCAGTCTCAGCTGACAGAAATTCCAAGTAAGTAGACAGTGTACTTCATGCAATTATAGATGGGTTTGAACATGTCTGTCTGTGACAGGAATGGCATCTGTAATGCTAGCTGGCACTTGAGAGGCAGAAGGACACCATTAGTTTTAGTCTAGAACACTAGAATACCTTTAGGCTGGTGAGTACTAGTCTAGTCTGGGCTACACTGTTAACACCCTGTCTATAAAATAAAAATCAAAAGAAAAATTTACAATTTTAGCTGTCAATGTTAGTAAGTCAAGTTTAAAAAACGAAGTCTGACATTCATTTCCACAGACAATTCAAAAGAAAAGGCACCACATACATATATGTTACTCGGTTGTGACTCATTGTCTGGACATAAATATTAAATTTACATATAAAAGTAAATTAACAAATTATTTAATCAAAATAATAAAGTGTTCTTTGTGGCCAAATCCTAAATCCAATATATCTATTCTTAAAGATAAGAAAAAGATGGAATTAGGAAGCAAAATGATAGAAAGCCAAGGTCAATTATCCACACTAAACCCAATGAGGAGTATTCTCAGAAAATAAGTACAAGCTATTCATGGCTTTCGTAAAGCATAGATGTACACTCATATACACACACATACATACACACACACCCACACACAGAGCAGTGTAGAAAACCAACTGATGCCTAGATTTTTTTAATTCTATTAAAAATATTGGACATTTTTATTAAAAATTCTATCTTAAGAATGTATTTTGTGTTAAAAGTAATAGAGAGTATTCCTACCTCATCCTTTTATTAACAAGTTCAGAGTAAAATTAAGGAAAACTGTACTAACTAAAAGGCTTGCAAGCGCCCTTCTGATCCTCTCTTGTACTTCACACACAAGCTACTTCCATTAGGATGGTATTACATAAAATCAGGATTGTGCTGGGTGTATTTTTCAGCAGATTAGCTGTCCTAATTACATTCTGCTAGGCTAATGTTAAAATTAGTTTCAATTCCCTAAGTACTCATCAGTTGATCACAGAGAGAGCAGGCTTGCAACTTCCTAGGTACGGGAAAGAAACCATCTACAATTAAAGATGTGGATAATTTAATCTGTAATAACAGTGTATATGGATAGGGTGAATTAGGTGCTCATCAACGTTTAAACTCCCATAGATTATCTATAGAGAAAAAAAATCTTATAAAATACCTAAGAAAGACATCAGAACTGATTTAAAATCATATGTACTGAAAGATAATATATATACTCAGTAGTCTAGGATCACCATGAATTAATTTTAAATGAGAAACTACTCCTTGTGAATTTTGTTCATCATTTAATAGAAAAATAGGAAAAAAGTGATGTTAGTTTGTTGAAATAATGTAATGAAAGCACATATTGATACTTACAAGTCATTGTTGGTGCAAGTGCCTTAAGCTTTTCTTGTGACTTCTAATAGTAAACATTAAATATTTAAAAGAATGATAAATGTATGACATTTTGATGAAGTTTTCTAAATGATTTCTTTAAAGGTTAAGGTTAGACTCAACATCTACTTTTTAACAAGAGCAAGAATTGCCACTAGTATTTTATGCATGAAAAATATCAATGGCCAAGAAATATTGATCATTCAACGTGAGCAACATCAAAAATGAATAGCTTACTTCTTGCTCTGATTTTAGAATATATATTCCCTTAGAGTATCATTGTCTTGAACTATAATTTGCGGATTCTACCTACTGTATTAGAAGTTAAAGTCAATTCAGTACACAATAACTAAGACAACTTCTGTGAAATGTAAAGAATTTTATGAGTTACAGAGCCCGGGGAATGTGAATATGTTAAGATTCAATGGAACACCTACTCCATCATCATGGAGCTTGGGATTTATTGGAGCAGAGCTCTATACCACAGTATGGATGAGAGCCACCTGAAAATCCGAGGAAGAATTGGGTTGCTGAATAGTTACATGTTTCTTTGATAATGAACTTACTGATGAATCACAGATGGCTGCAGAGGCATGGGATGGATTAGGGAAATTAGATATTAAAAAACATGCAAACATTGAAACCAAAATAACTAACAAGGGAAACAGGAGTGGAAATGAAAATCAACAGCTGCAGAAAAAAAATGGCAAGAAAAAAAAAAAAACACTGAGAAAGGAGGGCACTAGAAAGTTTTAGGATCATCAAGTTTCACCAAGCAAGATGCCCAAAAGTGAGAGAGGGGAAGGCCAAAGATTAAGAGAGAAGGTCAGAAGACACAGCTGCCCTGCCCCCATGACCATGGCACATGGAACTGTGGAAATTCCAGCCACTATTGTGAGAGATTAAAAGCCAATGGACAGATTTAAGCAAATTTATTTTTAAGAAATTAGGGAAACAACTCCTTCACAATAGCCATAAATAATATTCTTGGGGTAACTATAACCAAACAAGTGAAAGAACTGTATGGCAATAACTTCAGGTTTCTCAAGAAAAAAATCAAAGAAGATCTCAAAAAATAGAGAAATCTACCATGCTCATGGATTGGCTGAATTAACATGTTAAAATGGCCATCCTACCAAAGGCAATCTACAGATTCAATGTAATCCCCATCAAAATCCCAACACAACTCTTCAAAGACTTGGAAAGAGCAATTCTCAAATTCATCTGGAAAGGCAAAAAACCCAGAATAGCCAAAACAATTCTTAACAATAAAAGAACAGCTGGGGAAATCACCATTCCTGACCTCAATCTAACTACAGAGCAATAGTGACAAAAAACTGCATGGTGTTGGTATAGAGGCAGAAACGTTATTCAATAGAATAGAATTAAAGACCCAGGAATAAAACCACACACTAATAGACACTTGATCTTTGACAAGGAAGCCAAATATATACAATGGAAAAAAGAAAGCATCTTCAACAAATTGTGCTGGTCTAACTAAATGTCTGTAATTAGAAAAATGAAGATAGACCCATATTTGTCACCTTGCATGAAGCTCAAGTCCAAGTGGATCAAGGACCTCAACATAAAACCAGATGCACCGAATCTAATAGAAGAGAAAGTGGAAAAGATTGTACTCTAAGATCAAGAATTGATAAATGGAACCTCATGAAACTTGAAAGCTTCTATAAGGCAAAGGACATGGTCAAAAATACAAATTGGCAACCTACAGACTGGGAAAAAAATCTTCACTAACCCTACATCCTATAGAGGTCTAAAATCCAACATATATAAAGAACTAGAGAAGCTAATCACCAAAAATCCAAACCCAATCAAAAAATGGGGTATAGAACTAAACCGACATGTCACAACTGAGGAATCTCAAATGGCTGAGAAGCACCTAAAGAAATGTTCAATGTCCTTAGTGCTCAGAGAAATACAAATCAAAACCACCTTAGATTCCACTTTACACCAATCAGAATGGCTAAGATCAAAATATCAGGAGACAACATATGTTGGAGAGGATGGGAAGAATGAGGAACATTTCTCCATTGTACAACCACTCTGGAGGAATCTGGAGGTTCCTCAGAAAAGGAAATACCTGAAGAGCCAGCTATACCACTCTTGGGAATAGATCCAGAAGATGCCCCATCCTGCTATAGGGGATTGGGAAGGAGATATGGGATATGGAACAGTCAGAGGGTGACGTGAGGGGGAGGAGGGATAAAATATGGAGTGTAAAATATATAAATAAAAAATAAATTTAAAATAAAAATCAAATCAAAACAAAACAAAAAACAATTTATCTGTCTGTTACCAATAAAGTAAAATGAAAATGGTCA
>NW_022196899.1:18375320-18417249 GCF_008632895.1 Mastomys coucha
TGGGACTAAGTTGTAAATAAGGAAGAGATTTCAGTCTATGATGTTCATTTAGGAATGTTTAGAATATTATGCCTGGAAAGTATGACCTGTAGTGAGGATACAAAAGAAAGGGCAGTAAAATAAATCCCAGGGACACGAGGTAACAGAAGGGTGAGCAAAAGAGCCATGAGGCATAATAACATCTATCAAGAAAGTTAGAGTGTAGGGGTAGCAGACTGACACTTTAGAAAGAAATCCCCTTGTTCCTTGATATGGAGTAGCAACTGACAAGAAAATTTGTATCTACTTAATGCTTGTAATGGGAGTTTGCCCGGAACTTCTGTGTTGCCCTGAGTGAGGCTCCTCTCTGTGAAAACTTCTATTCATGTTTTCCTGAATGTTTCAATGAGAAATGTACACTGAATTGTAAGAGTCATACATTTAATGACCAAGTGCTCTGTGCCAGGACATCTACCCTCCGTGACAGACAGATTGTCTTCAATAAACCATCATATTAGCAACCCCAGAGAAGTTCAGAAGGAATCATGGCTCAAGCTTACTACAGTGGGTGAGCTCAGCTCTCATTATCAAAGCAATTTGTTTACAATAACTAGAATGAATATTTTTAAGAGATTCAATTGGATTTATGAGGATGGCATACAAATATTGAAACTAGCTTGTACAATTAAATTCAGCTATATGAAAAGTAAAGAGACACCTATAGAAACAGTTTCATAAGTAGATGAGTTTAACTTATAAATTTTAACTTGAAAAATTGTGCATATTAATTCTATAGCTTTATAAGAAATACTACATTAAATTTTAAAATCTTATTAAAGAAAAAAATGGGAATCTGCTATATATCAAGAAGTGAAGATAGCATATAATTTAAGATGTAAAATGCTGGCTTAATTGTCAGATCTAATTTAATGAGGAGCTGCTCATGAGAGAATAAGAAAAAAATTTGAACCTTGTATATGTCCTAAACGTAACACACAGAAGACTTAAAAAAACTGTAATAAAAATTAAATGAAAATGGATATTTTCTTTAAAAATCTCTCTAATATAATCATAAAACTCAAGCCATTTTAAATTGCTTCATTGTAAATTCTAGCTCTGAAAAATAATGTATTCTTATTTAACACTGAGTTATAGTATGAAGAACTTGACTTTCTAGTTGTAAAGTGAAGGACAATGTGTCAGGTTGAGTCAATGTTTTCTATGCAGAAGCTACACACTGCTTCTCATTCTTTTATTTTATAGTGCTAGAGAAAAGATCAAGATCTCTCAAATGATTTAAAATAAATACATTTAAGGTAATGATATATATCAGAATCTCTATGCTTCTATTTCTCAATATATAAAAATTTGGTTATATTATAGGAAAGTAAATATTCATCTACATATTGTGGTTCTTCAATTAGTCTCATTGCCATCATCAGTTATCCTAGTACTGTCATAATTAAGTGCTATTTCAAATAAAGCACAACTAACTAGAGCAAGATATAGTAATAACAGGTTGGATTTGGGTATTTTTATCTCTGGAATAATTTCCATTTGTTTTACATTTTAGTTAACACTTTTTCACATATTTAGTGCCAAGAAGTTATACCAGAATTGATAAAATATGTTATTTAAATTTTACATATTATTTTAATGTTAGCAAAATTATATACCCTACAATAATTATGGCTTTCATGATCTCAAGTTTATTAACTTCAATATGTCAATGAAATATACTAATATCTAATTTCTACAATTATCTCTGGACACTGTGGGAAGGGAACAGGAGATATCATCAGAGTGCTAATTTGATATTTGTGTGTGCTCTTACATGTAAACAATAAAACAGATGAATAAATAGAGCATAATTCGAGATCCTGTTTAATGATACCCTTCTGCTGTTTCTAACACAGATATCTGTCAAGATGTCTATCCATCCATCCATCCATCCATCCATCCATCCATCCATCTACAAGATGTCCGTCCATCATCCATCCATCCATCCATCCATCCATCCATCCATCTACAAGATGTCAATCATCCATCTTTTTATCCGTCTACTATCTACCTACCTACCTATCTCTCTTCGCAATGAATAGAGAATTATACAGTATGTTCAAACTTGTTTTATGGATGTTTTCATTTGCAAATATTTAGGCTGTGTCTGTTTATTTTCAAAATTGGTGATAAAATGATTAGTTTTCTGTATCTTCTCTTCACTGATGAGTGAACCTTGAAAGATTCTCATATCACTATTTATTGTTATGATTTCTGCTTCTGAATGGGTTTGATTTCTTGGGATAGCATATTACTAATTTAGCAAATGAGTAATCATTTTTTTCCTAAACTGCTAGTGAAAACATGTCCATGTCAGTTGTTTTTACTGATGATGTAACCATATAATAAGTGTATTAGCATACTTGGTGTCTTTTAATCATGTGACAAGGCCCTTGAAGTGAGACGTATATGTATTTAATTTTCATTTTAAATTTAATTATTGCTGCCAGAATGCCCTCTTGAGGCTGATGTAATTCACTTTTGTAACAATGCTCTGTGCACAGTCTTTGGTCTTTCCACGTGTACTATCAGCCTTCCCCTCTACACATTATTTAGTTTTGAAGTGAAATTGTTCACCAGAGAGACCTACTTTGCAATTTACCACACACATGCATTCATTATCCCCTACTATTTTCTGTCAGCTTGCTTTATTTTTTCCCCAGCACTGGCCAATGAGTCCATAGCACATTAATTATTAAATGTGTCCACATTTATCTTTTTTTGCCCTCTGTATGAGAGAAATTTTTATTTCAAATAAATGAAACTCAGGGAGGCCCACTCATATGGGCTCCCTCATTGCTAGCTTTCCGAGTCTTTTAACACTGTACTTTACCTCCTGGTTAAGTGGGAATTTCTGGTTTCGTTGGAGACTCAGTTGTATTATGCGCTGTTTTTCTAGAAACGGTCTTGTGGGAGGATGTTTTGCTGGGGCAGATACATAAGAAGATATTTTGTTGAAGCAAACACTTAAAAGAATGTTTTGCTAAGAACAGACAAATGGTGTTTCTGGAAGCTGTCTGGTGAAAGGGGTTGTGGTGGTTTGCTAGAACTGAGGCTTAAGGAGACTCTTGGTGTTTAGAAAGTGTGTAAGTATAATCTAACAGTGGATGATGCTATCACATTGGCTCACCTTACTTTCTTTGTGGATCTTCATTTGTGACTTCACAGAGAGAAATGCACCAAAGAACCTCTGGAGGTGTTGTGGCTGCTTCTTGCTGCTTTAGCCATCTTGTGCCAATCTACAGAGCTCTGCAGTTTCTTCTGTTTTGTGTTTTTTGTTTTGCCAGTTGACTGGACTGCTGATAACAAAGATTGCAGTCACCCCAAAGAATTACTTCTAAGTAGATCCACATCCCTCTTGTCTTATTAGCCATCTTCCTTCCCTGAGTTATCGTCAGTGAACTATAATGTATGTTGAAGCAATTAAGAATCCTCATTAAAGTAGGTTTTAAAAACTATAAGCCTACATCTTGGTTTAGAAAATGTCTAGTATAAATACAAAGTAAAGTACAAATGTCAACCACGTACTAATGCAATGTAACACCAGAATAAAACAAAAAGAGAATATGAAGTATGTTTATTATGTGTATAGAAATTAAACATACAAAGACAATTAACATGTTATAAATCAAATTATTTTATAAAGGACTAATCAATTTTAGAAATAAGAATTAAATTTGAATCTCATATTTCAAAGGCAGATTAGGAGAAGTTGAAGAGGAAACTAGCTGAAATATATATAACAACATTATAGCCATGTAGCACTGAAAGACAAAGGGGTGCAACATGCATCTGGGAAGTCAGTGCCTTGAGGATTCATGTGGAAAGTGAAAGTTCCCTGTAGTGAGATACAAAATGTCACAGCACATGAATGCACAGCATCCAGAGCTGAGTAAATGCTGAAAGATTCTAAAACTCAAAACTACAAAGAAACTTCAAGTGTAGACGCAGACTATCAAACACACAATGGAAAGAAAGCTATTGCTAAATATGGCTGGGACCAAAAGAACTTTGGACCCCACCCCCAAAAACTATTTGGCATATGTGCATATTTAAATGAAGTTATATTCCAAGGAAATGGGACCTAACCCTGAACATAATGTTTAACAGATTTGGTGTATATGAACTATTCCTATATATTATATTCTAGGATCCTATGTGCGACATAAGGTCAAGGATGGAATTTTATACTTCAGCATTTCAGTATCATTTTAAAATTATTCAATATTAAACATTTTGTATCCTGAAATCACAAATTTCAAGTTTCTGGTCCTCTGTGAAGTCATAGTATGTTTTTTCTTCCACTTTACACTAGGATGTCAGATGTTTTTTTCAAAGTATTTGTATTCCATTTCATTAATTAACATTTTTAACATTAGAGACTAACTTTCTTATTATATATATATGAATATATATATACCTATGAGTATATATGTATGTATGTATGTATATATATACAAATGCATTCAATATCAATTAGAGTAAAAAGAGACAATAAGTTTGATGGAGAATGGGGAAGGGTACATGAAGGGAGTAAAAGGAATGATAAACATTATAATCTTAAGAATAAAAGAGTAATATATGGTAGGCAACAGTTACCAAAGGTGGTCAGTATGCTAATAGCAATCCTCAACAAGATATAACCCCATATGTGCTAAGTAACATAAATTTGTATAGTAATGATGACCTACCAGAAAACAGGTAAAGAATTAGTTTGTACCGACACATTGTAAAAGCTCATAGTAGAAGGGCAACGCACAGCATGGACTAGTGTTCAAGTTTTTCAGAGAGCTTTTTTGAAGCAGAAATAGAAATAGAACAAGTGGTGGAAATGAAGTTTGACTACTTCAAATCCTTAAATACTTGTCCTGACGTGCAAGAGTTACAACACAGAAACAGAATACACACATTGAAAGAGCATCAGGCATCCCAATGTAAGGTAGGAGAAAGGAGGTACTGTGAGCTGACAAAGGAGCACAAACAGAGCTTGGAATTTCAGGAATGACACATGCCTTGGAGAACTGATACAAATGTTCAATAAGGAAGAGTTCAACTATGTGTATTCATAAACTGTTCTAACCAGCACTCCCTCTAAAGACAGTGAGAAATGTAGTTTCTTGGGTTCCACTAAGACCATGGTCTAAATAACTCCCTTAGGATTAGGGACCAGCTATAATTTCATACAAGTTTTCTGTGTAACTGTTATCAAGTTAATGTTTGAAAATCTCAAAGAGACCTAAGATTGTTCTTCATGGTTTATTTATGAATTTAAAAGTTCACCAACTTGTTTATAACAAATCAGTATTTGTCACACACATGCTATTTTTTTTACAGATTTGAACACATGCAGACTGGGATATACATAATCAGACAAGTTGACTTGAACCTGAAAAGGGACAGTCAGTCACCTCTGTTTACCCATCTCATCTCAAGTGTCCTTTGGTAGTTTCATGTGTGTGTGTGTGTGTGTGTGTGTGTGCGTGTGTGTGTGTGTGTGTGTGTGTGTATATCTGTCTGTTGATGTGTTTTCTTCTTTGTATGTTTCAAATACTTCTGAGGTACTATTTCTAATTTCTATCAGTGATAGACTATAATTTGCTGGGTGCAAACAATATGCCTATAGCTAAACTATAATCAGGAAAGAGTTGAGGATGTAAGTGGTCATGAACTCAGTAACAATGAACCAACATTATACACTAAATAAGATACTTTTGAACAGAAAAATAGTTCCCTCTTGATTGTTTCATGAAAATTTGTAATTATAAGTTAAGATTAAAATTAATATATATACATATACATGTATATGTATATAATCTAGGGATATTGACTTGATATTCACCAATTTGATGATATCATTTGACTTTTTACAAAATAGAAACAATATATAATACTAAAAAAATATGTACTAAAGATATAATAAACACTGTGTCTACATTATAAAACTATATAGGACAGAGTAAATAACATGAAAAAAGGACAAAAATCAGTAAGGCATATCTATAGAAAGAAATAAAGTGAAAATATCCGTCATGCATATGCAATGATTTTAAAGACATTGTGAGCACTAAATGAGGACGTAATTCTATATTACTATAAATTCCAAAAGCATATAAATATAAGCAAAGCATTATTTAAGGAAAAATTCTCGTGACACGGAGAAGTTTAAAAGCAAATATAGAATGAAAGCAGAGTTTTGAATTAGTCACGAGACTTCTCAAGGAAGCCAGAGAGAAGACAGAAACACACATGTAAGAACAAAGACGGGATGGCTCTCCTGCCATATATAATTTCTTTCCATTGCCTTTCCTCTTCCAATTCTATCCATGCCTAGTGTAAACACTTTCATGCACACTCACACACAACGATATGTATGTATATATGAATATAATGATATAGTTTGCTAAGTTTATTCAATGTCGTGCACATGCACATTGTTTCTTGACTGAACCCTGTTATTGACTAGCCAATTACAGGGATCCTCCTTAGTGGAAAAATACATCTCACGCTCTCTACTCAGCTTTCCTAGTTGCCTATACATGCGATCTCCCCTGTCTACATTAATTAGTGTGTTATTGGAGTTGTCCTTGTTCAGGTCTTTGTTTAGGTAGTCAGACTTTGAGGTATTATAGGTATGTTTTCTCTGTCATTTTAAAGAGATACAATCTCACTGAAGATTCCTTTCTTCTGTCTCTTATAATATTTCTGCCCCCTCTTTTTTATGTTTTCTGAGTCTTAGGTATAGGAGTTATGTTGTAGGTGTAAACTGTGACAGGATACCACGATGATCCATATTTCTGGTCATTTTGATGTTATAATTCTATGTAGTGGTCTCCATCTGTTACAAAAGGAAGTTTCTTTGATGAGGACTGGGAGCTATACTTTATCTGTGAGTATATGAAACATAATGTGGAATAAAGTTGGGAATTCTGTGGTTTGGTCAAGTGGCAAGAGTAGATTCTCTTCTAAGTCACATTATTTCCTGAACCCTAGGGTAGGTGGCTAGGTTTCCAGTTCTAAGAAGATTTCCTGCCTGTTAACAAGCATGTCTTAAGTCCAATTAGACAGCTTCTGGTTACTAAGAAGGCACATGTGCCATTGTTTTGATTCATAGGTTTTACTACTGTGTTGGAGTATTTTCTGCTTTTCTCTCCTGGCAGCACCCATAGCAACTCTTACAGTCCACAGAGAAGACACTTTCAGGGTAGACTCAACTTGGATCTTCCCACTCCTGGGTCTGAAGTGCATGGTGGCCCTAGCAATGGTACTTTACCTTCAACCTCTAGAATGGAACCTGTTTTAACAGGATTAGTCTTTCTTATTAGAGTCTCTTGAACTCCCTTGGCCAAGAGTTCAAGACCATGTTGCTTACGACTTGGGTTTTAGTTAGATACCCCGTGATATCTCAGAATGTTCAAACTAAACATTGATTAGTTAAATTATGTTTGTTGTAATTTGTATAATTATTTCTCATATTGATTTTTGATACAATACAAATTTAAACTGCAAAACAAAACAATATCTTTTTTAAATTTTCAAATACTTTGCATATGCATCACTCAAGTCAGCCTCAGAAGTCTATTCTTAAGTATTTTTCATTAGAGATAAATAAAAAGATTATTATTAAAATTAAGGTACAAAAGATCTATAGATTCCAAATTAAGTGTTTTCAATTAAAGATCTATAATTTTTGTGTTTGTGAATACTTATGTGTATTTGTGATACATTTAAGAGATGTTTGAATATCTCTCCATACATGTATTCATTATACCTTATTAAATAAAGTTGACACTCCGAAGCTTATCTGTGCAGGTAGTTCATATAAAGATTGTGACTTGATTTTCATTCTATTCCTGTATAAAAAAAGCTCTACCATAATGAAACTGATGTTGTCCTTATCCTTATATGTTTCATTTACATTATTTAAAAATCATCAAAGATTTTACTAGAATGGAGTTTCAATCAAGTGAAGAGTACTCTGAATGGTTTTCACAATTGGTCAATTACCAAAAATGAACCTTCAATTGTGTTTTATATGCATAATAAATCTAAGATCTGCTTCAAAACCAAAGTCACTATCAACTTGATCAAATAATTACATCACAAATCTCTAGAATGTTGCCAATCAAAATGCAAATACACTGCTTTGAACACATTCAACACAACCACATCACTACATATGAGTAAAATTTAAAGGTTACTTTATTTCTTTCAGAAATAAAACAAACATAATATGAACTAGTCATTCAGCATTTCCAATTCCTTTTCAAGGGCACTGAAGTTCACTAAGCTAAATAGTATTGTTCTAGCTAAAAGCCTCAATAAATTGCTGAAAACACTGTAATATACAATGAAAATCAGTAGATTGACTGAAAATATTTTTTTCTCTACTTAATGTGGTTATACAATGTGTCAATTATGTAGTCACTTAGAATTCTCAGGAAGAAAGCATCAACTTTCTCTGTAGAGAATCGGTTGGCTTTCATAATCCTCGGGATATTTGCATAATAACACCCTTGCAGCTGCAAGGTTAAATCCATTAATTTATTGGGACCAGAGCAGGCTGTTCTGGTTGGCTGTTGCAAAAATTGCTTTTTGCACTTGTCTTCTCCACCGTCAAGCATTCGCTCTAAGCACACAATTACTGCAGCAGACCCTATGTTACCAAGCAAGAAACCTTATTTAACATGGAAAGTGGTGAACACTTCACTTTCTCAAAATGAAAAAAATTAAACTTGAAAAGCTTCATAATTAACATTTTCTCCTTCACCATTTATTTCCTGGGATAAAGTCGAGCATGTCAATTTGAAGGAAGGTTAACTGCATGAACCCATTTGTACAGCATCTCTCGAGCACAGATATCAAGACTAAACAGTCTCTTTAAAATTGAAAATAAGCTCATAGCCACCATAGGTTGAGTGCCCATATGTTGCTTAGGGCATATTTTTTTTCCAAAAGATGCTAGCTAAATAAACCATATTTGAATTTCATCATACATATATGGAAGAACTGCAGCATAATAAAAATCAGGCAAATGTATAGCTTTTTATGAAGCCATAACAGAAAGCAATAAAAACAGAAATGTTAAACTAAAAATAAGATCTTGAAAACCAAGTGCATTCATCTGAGAATTAGTAAAGCACATAATCTATAAAACAACTGAAGTGAGGAACATTACAGATTAGGGATCACAGGAAACAAAATTAATGATAACAATCTCTCTCTGCCTCTGTCTCTGTCTCCCTCTCTCTCTCTCTCTCTCTCTCTCTCTCTCTCTCTCTCTCTCTCTCTCTCTGTCTGTCTCTGTCTCTGTCTGTGTGTGTGTGTGTGTGTGTGTGTGTGTATTTGTGTGTGTGTTCCATACACAAGTGTTGTAGGGGTATGCATCCAGTTGAGTGACCATATATAGAGGCCAGTGGAAGACACTGGCTATCTTCCTCTATTGCACTCTATCCTAATTTTAAGTCACATTGCTTTGTTTTGTTTTACTGAAACTGAAACTCAGGTTCAGATAGGCTGGCTGGCCAGTGCTGCAGCTTCATGAATGGCAATGCTGTAGGCCCTAGAGATTTTAATTCAGGTCCTTTTTCTTTCAAAGAAAGCCCTCTTACTCACTTAACCATCTCCTTGGGGCATCATTTATTTTAAGATTTATTTATTTTATGTACATGAGTACACTATAGCAGTCTTCAGACACACCAGAAGAGGGCATCAGATCCTGTTACAGATGGCTGGGAGCCACCATGTGGTTGCTGAGAATTGAACTCAGGACCTTTGGAAGTCTGTGCTCATAACCACTGAGCTATCATTCCAGCCTTGGTCATCTTTTTTCTTCTTTTACTTTAATTAGAAAAGCATTAATCTATTTTTTAAATAAAACAGGTAAAGTCAATTATAAATATACACAATAGCATATATTTGTGCTTTATCTTCAGGTTATAAAATATATTTGGAAATGAACACAGCCAGAATAAGGCAAAATAGCAAAAAAAGAAGAATGAAGAGGGATAAAGTTATAAAGAGGGAAATGAAAAAATAATCATCTGTGGTTTCCTATCTCTGCCCAGCTGAAAAGGAAGATGCAATACTGAAAGAGAACTGATTGAATTTGTCCTCAAGCATAGTAATTTTCAACTCATATATTCAGTATTATGTGAGCAGTGTTTTTAAGTACACAAAGGGTACATAAGAATGTGGTGGAATAAAAATCTGTTGATACAAATAGGAAAAGAATAATAAGCCTTGATTTTTCTAGTATTTGTGAGTTTTTAATATCTACAACAATAAGATATAATATTGATGTCATGCTGTGGAATGCCCATCACCCTGCTTTTTCAGCTTTAAAATTTCCTGATTCTCAAGCAAGTCTAATAGCAGACATTGCCCATTAGTGAAGCCACCCAGATCCCACTGCGTTTTTTTTGGTGGTGGTGTTGTTGTTGTTTGTTTTTGTCAACTTAACACAAACTTAGACATATCTGAAAAGAGGAATATAATGCCTGAGAGAATGCCTTAATAAGCTTGCTTTCAGGCAAGCTCATCGGCATTTTCTTAAATTACAATTGGTGAGGGAGGACTCGTGCCTACTGTGGTGGTACCACACCTAGAAAACCATCTGCTGATTGTTTAGGGAAGCAGGATATCAATACAGTAAGCGGCACTCCTCCATGGCCTCTACCTTAATTCCTGCCCTGACATTTCCTAGTGATAAAGTGCAACCTGAACGTTGTAGGCTAAAATAAACTTTTCCTCCCCAAGTTACTTCTTGGTCATGAGGTTTTATCATAATAGAAACCTTACTAAGACTCAAAGTCTAAGTAACACACACCGTAACACGTCATCTATAGACTTACAATATGATAATAAATACGACCTCTCACTTTTACACACACACACACACACACACACACACACACTTCTTCATGTCACCATAACATAAACTCCAGAAAGGCAGAGATTTTTGTCTGGCATGTCCACTTAGCATGGCATACACACGTAACGAATGCTGACTTGTTCGGTATTTTGTCACTTCCTTAAGCAAAGTGAATGTTTGTAATGTTTGTTGAAATGACATTTGTTCTCACTTAAGGCTGTATTCTGTTCTATCTATTCTAGAGACATCCTTAAATCCCACGGATGAAGGGAATGGCAATGATCCCAAGTGGAAACCTTTGAATCAGAGATATCTCTTGAATTTCCTTAATGTTAGTTTATAACACACTCAGATTAGAATCTATAAAATATAAAGGCACATAGAAGATGGTTTGGATATCTTGGTGTGAACCATGGGATATCTTGAAGGAATACATTCTTCTTTTTTCATGAAATAATTTATAAAGTTTATTATTATTATTTTCTTTTTAAAGATTTTATTGCATTATGAGGAGAAAAGTTACGATTTCAATTTATCTGAATTTGTTAACATTTAAAAACCTATTTTAAATAAATTGAACTAAATCACATTCTTGTTTCCCTTTTGTATCCCAACTCCTCCCAGACACTCCCCCTTCAATACCTACAATATCTTTTTTTGTCATATTCTTTAAAATGTATAAAATATAATAAAAATGAGTATTATAAAATTTGCTTGATATAAAACAACAATCAATTTAACGGTCTTATGTAGATGCTTGTCTATAGCAATACTGAAAAACATGTTTTTCTCAATATAAATTTTAAATAACTCCAAACATATTAACTGTATACTTCAAAATTATATATCACTACTAGTATTTTCTTAAATGACATAAATATATAATCTTTTGTTTGTTTGTTTTGTATTTAGTAGAGCTTAAAATCTTGGCTCTTACTGTGATACAAGCCTAAAATAAGAACAATTTTTAGACGCTGGATTTCATTGTAATAAGGCTGTACCTCAATGACCCTCAAATCACCAAAGGATTTTACCTCCATTGTAGCTAAGCTGAGAGTTGACAGTTCTGCTGTGCCAAGGAATGAATTTTAGGCACCATTTTTGGATACAAACTTCCTGCTATGGTCAAAGCTATTTGACTTGAGTGAGTGACTTTATTCTCAGCCCATATTTGACTTGAGTGAGTGACTTTATTCTCAGCCCACAGAGAACAGGTTACATTCATTTAAGAAATGGTGTGTGTATTAAGATGGTTTATCCATAAAGTCTTTCACCAACTGTTTCAATGAACAATGGTTCTGCTGGGAGGGTAGCACAGACATTAGGTGAGGGTAAGAATCTGGTTCATTGGCTGTGATAGTTTGGAAAATCATTCATCTCAGAGAAAGAGTAACTTATAAAGTCCTCTTCTTCAAACTTGATACATGAGTTACAGACGTTAAGCAAAGCATTCGGTCTCATTCACACACACACACACACACAAACACCCTCCCAATTTAATTGCCTATGTTTCTTTTGGGTATATAAATACTTTTGAAATATGTAAGCTGTTCTGAAAATGATACTATAGTGTAAAACCATGAAATAAACAATACTACTAATAGAGAGACTGAGATAGGAGAAGCAAGATTTCAAGACCATTATGTTGTACACAGCAAGACACTGTCACATACAAACAAGCTGAAAGTGTATATGGATTGTACAGTATTGGACCTATTTCTCCAATTACCAGATTAGAGAGACCATTGGATGACAATCAAAAATTTCTAATTCCTCATATTTTTGGATTTCAATCGATTAGGATATGTTGGTAATATTAATTTTCATATTAAGATATTAAGAAAAAGTAATTATTACTTCCTGTTGTTTTTGTTGTAAGAGGTGAAATTAGGTTTGTGTGGATTTGTTGAAAGATTACTTTGTTGCTTCTTCTAGGGTGTAGTTTTGCTCCTTATGTTGGTGTTTTCCATTTATTATCCTTTGTAAGACTGGATTTGTGGAAAGATATTGTATAGATTTTGTTTTGTCATGGAATATCTTGTTTTCTCCATCTATGGTAATTGAGAGTTTTGCTGAGTATAGTAACCTTGGCTGGCATTTGTGTTCTTGTAGGGTCTGTATGACATCTGCACAGTATCTTCTAGCTTTCTCAGTCTCTGGTGAGAAGTCTGCCGTAATTCTGATAGGCCTGCCTTTATATGTTATTTGACCTTTATCCCTTACTGCTTTTAAAATTCTCTCTTTGTTTAGTGCATTTGGTGTTTTGATTATTATGTGAAGGGAGGAATTTCTTTTCTGGTCCAGTCTATTTGGAGTTCTGTAGGCTTCTTGTATGTTCATGAGCATCTCTTTCTTTAGATTAGGGAAGTGTTCTTCTATAATTTTGTTGAAGATATTTACTGGCCCATTAACTTGGGAGTCTTCATTCTTTTCTATACCTATTATCCTTAGGTTTGGTCTTCTCATTGTGTCCTGGATTTCCTGGATGTTTTGGGTTAGGAGCTTTTTGTTTTTTGCATTTTCTTTGACTGTTGTGTCAATATTTTCTATGGTGTCTTCTACTCCTGAGATTCTCTCTTCTCTCTCTTGTATTGTGTTGGTGATGCTTGCATCAACGATTCCTGATTTCTTTTCTAGGTTTTCTGTCTCCAGAGTTGTCTCTCTTTCTGATTTCTTTATTGTTTCTATTTCTATTTTTAGATCCTGTATGGTTTTGCTCATTTCCTTCACCTGTTTGATTGTGTTTTCCTATAGTTCTTTAATGGATTTTTGTGTTTCATCTTGAAGGGCATCTTTACCTGTGTTCTCCTGTATTTCTTTGAGGCTGTTATTTATGTCTTTCTTAAAGTCCTCTATCATCATCATGATAAGTGATTTTAGATCTGAATCTTGCGTTTATGGTGTGATGGTGTGTCCAGGACTTATTTCTGATAATACCAAATAATCTTGGTTTGTGTTGCTTATATTCTTACACTTGTCCTGCATCATCTGTTTATCTCTAGTGCTACCTGCCCTTGCTAAATCTGACTGGATCCTGTCCTTCCTGTGTTCCTGGTTGTGTCAGAACTCCTCAGATTCAATCTTTCTCTGTGATCCTATGATTCTGGGATCCTGCAAACATGGGCTTGTTAGAGCACCTGGGAGAGGAGTTTCCTCTGGGTGTTTTGGGACTGACTACAGAGTTTGCATCCAAAGTCTGCTCAGAGCACTGGCTGGCCAAGACAGACCAGAAGTAACCTGAGCCACAGGGCTGGCAGAGTTCCTGTGTGCTTGGTCCCACTGGTCCCAGTTACTCCCGGTGTTGGGACAGATGTTGTGTCCTCCTTATCTCTGATCCTGGGCGTGTTAGAGCACCTGGGAATGGAACTTCCTCTGCGTGTTGTGGGACTGGCTGTGGAGCTTGCCTCCAAGGTCTGCTCAGAGCACCAGCCCAGAGAGTGAAGGAATACTTTCTAGCATCATATCTTGGTTAGTTTTATTGTGGACTTGACAAAGGCTTGACCCAGGTTATAGCTATATGAGTGATACAGATGTCAATTAATAAAAATGCTTCCATATATTGTTCTGTAGTGGAAGCCCGTCGACTGTTATTAGTTAGGATATTACATCACGTTGGCCAGTGGGCACTCAGATCAGCAGGATCTCACTGTTGGCTATTCATGCCAATTCAAGTGGCAGGGAAGTCAAGCTTCAGGGAAAGCCTTCCCTCTTATGGATTCTCTTTGATAACTTTGTAAGCTTTGAAAACCCTCAAGGCAGGAGTGGCTAGACCTCTGCCTGAGTGGCTCCAGCAACCAGGACTTCATTCTTACCCCTAGACTTCCTTAATGACAATATGGGTTATTTTCTCACAACTCTAATGGTCATCCCCAGCCCAGAGATAGTGGACCTGCCTTGCCCTATAAGATGAAAATCCACTAGTCCCTGAACAATAACACCTATCAATCCCTGAGCTCCCCCTAAGTTGAGACTCAAAATCTCATCAATCCTCACCCTGGAAATCTCTAACCATTGAAGTCTCTGCTCCCTATCCACTCCCCAAGAAATCCTATGTACCACAGCCTCCTCTCGGTGCTCTACTCATTCTATGTATCTCCAGTTCTAGAGGCTCCAACACTTGTCACAGACATACAGGCAGACAAAACAGTAATGTACATAAAGTAAATAAACCTTATAAGCCAAAAAAACTCTTACTTTTTCTATGGCCAATCTTATTCATTGATTATTTGAATGATTTATTTTTAACAAAACTGAACTTTGCAATTAGGTTTCTAAAATATGTAATACATGTATTTCTTAATAATTTTTTCTCCACCTTTGCTATTTAAATGATACAAGTGACAGAAGCCATGCAGTTTGGGAAATGATGTCTTATATAAAATGTTCTATGCAAACAAAGATGGTAGTTAGTAGTTTGGGGTGCATGGCCACTGTGTTTTCCCACACTTAGACTCAATTAACCTGCTTTCCTTCCTGAATTACTACACAGCATGACATAATTCTAAAATCCAAAACATAACATATTTTTAGAGACTATTTTCCTTGTAAGAGCACAGCTGCCTCCCATTAATTATAGTACTTAATTACACCTTAAATTAATAATAGCAGCTTCAATTTAGTGTTTTAGGAAGGCATGTATTAAAGTGCAACTTTGCACATGACAGATTTATAAAATCAATGATAAATATGAGATTGTGCAGAGAACGATATGTTAGAGTAAATTGGCTCACAAGTAGATATGCAAAGTTACTGAGAAAGAGGGTGACTCACACACAGAGTCTATGGCACTCCAAATTTCAGTTCAGTTCAAACACATAAAAATATAGTAGTTGGGGAATAGTGTCCATTTACTATGTGTAGTGTAAATAGAAATATTTAGGCTGTCAACCCAAAACTAACTGAGGCAAATATTAAACCAATATAAAAAAACAACATAGGCAACTGAGCTCTTCCAAAATAATATAGAATGATTAGAGAAACCACACATATGAAGATTGAATCATCTTCAAAAGGCACTGTGTAGTTGACTTTTGAATCCCACAATTTTTTAATAGGAGCAATTGTTTTTATTTTGTAGCTGTATAAAATACTTTTCCTGTTGTTGATCTGATAAAATGTCATGAGATAGGTGATCTAAGAAACAATAGGCTTACTGCAGATCAGTTCAGGATCACAATCCACCACCATATATGAGTCCTGATTTCAAGAGCATGAGAAATCTGGCAACTGTGAGGTTCTCTTTACATTATGTACTACTTCTCAGCCAATTTTCTCCTTTTATGCAGTCCAGGATCTTAACCCAGGGAATGCTCTAAACCATTATCAGGGTGAGTGTTCCAAACTCAATTATTATATCAGGACAGGTTCTCTCTCACAGGAATGGATAGAGGCTAACCTAATCAAAATAATACCTCATGGATGTGCCTGAATGATTGTATCCTGAATGATTTCAGATGGTGTCAAGTAGACTATAAATACAAGAGAGAAAGAGAGAGAGAGAGACAGAGACAGAGACAGAGACAGAGACAGAGATACAGAGAGACAGAGACAGAGATAGAGACAGAGAAAATAAGAAAAGTCAAATGACTTTTAACAAAATAGGGTTGTGGATTCTTTCAACATGATAAGACATAACTATAAAATGAGTATTGAACTAGTAAAACCATTGCATGAATCTCAAAACCAAAGCTTTGAAAGTAAGTAGGTAGTGATGTGGCTAGGGAGTTACATCAGTTGACCAAGTGCTCACCTCACAAGGATGAGGGTCTGAGCTAAGTCCCCAAAGCCATTTTAGCTTGCTGTGGTTGTTGATAGGTATTATCACAGTGCTAAGTAAACAAGAGTATAATAATCTCTGGGTCTTACTAGGCAGGCATTGTAACACAATTGATGAGCTCCAAGTCAAGGAGGTCCTGTCTCAATAGAAGTGAATAACATTCCTGAAGATGACACCTGAAGCTGTCCTGTGGCCTCCACATGCATGTATATATAATAAACACAAGAAAATGCACATATATATATATATATATACATATATATGTACACAGTTTAAAGATCAGATATAAGAAAATATGTGGTGTGATTATTTGTTTATAAAGTTCAATAACAGCCCTACCTAATTCACAAAGTTGGATAATGATCACTGCTTCTGAGAAATAGGATTTATAGCATACAATATATTTTATTGACTAATGGGTAAATAATAGGTGAATGCAACTTTCTAAGCTAGAAAGATGGCTCAGTGGTTAGGAGCACTGACTGCCCTTTTGGAGGTCTGGAGTTCAGTTCCCAACAACTACATATTGGTTCACAACCATCGGTAATGGAATCTGATGTCCTCCCCTGGTGTGTCTAAAGACAAACAGTATACTCATATCAATAAAATAAATAGTTTTTAAAACAGAAAAAAAACCAAATATATAAACTAAACACTGAATTGAGGAGTATGTGTGTGTACTTCACAAAGTTGTACAAATTGTTGTATTGAGCTGATAGTTCTTGTGAAAATTAAATACTATGAGTAAATTACAGAAAATTATTTCTATTCTCCTTCACCAAATCTTTAAAAGCATTTAGCAAAGAAAAGTGCATCCCTTGCAAAGTGTCACCTACTAAATATGAATCACTAAATCATAAAAGAGGCAGAGAAATCATCTTCTCTACGTCAAAGGATGGAGTTTAGGCTAAGAGATAAAAGGAAAGAAGTTGAGGCTCACAGCAGCTCTTGACCCCACAGGCCTTCCAGAACGTCATACCGTGACAGCAGAACACTGATGTCTGACAGTGCCTCTACAGATGGCTGTCTCTGTTAGAAATTCAGGGTTTTCTCTTGTAATACCAGGCTTTCTTCTCATTTTTTCTGACTAATGTTTGAACGTGTATACATATTTCTACGAATAATTCTCAAGAAAAAAAATCCTTCCTTTTGTGAACTTCTAAACATTTTCTTTTAATGTCTGCTAAGGAGTATGACATGAAAATTCAAGAAATGAACAAAGTCAGGAGATGGAGAATATGGTTGCCTTGAAATAAAAATGGTGCTGATATAGTGATCTAGCATTGTGACCAAGTGAATCAGGGTTCCACTTTGACATAGAGACACTATAAATTCTTACTCCTAGGTGGTAAGACAAAGATGAAGACCTGGTACACTTTATATTGTTCTTTTTCTCTAACACATAACTTCAGGAAAGCTGAAAAATATGCATCAATTGGCATGAATAATTCAAGACAAATTCAAAGCACTGAGATTGGAAATCAATGTTCTCTTTAAATTATGAGACAAAGCAGAAAACTGGAGACACAGAACCTGTCAGAGAACAGAATTCTCATTCAAGCAAAACATTCAAAACCAAGTGTTCAAACTATCAAGGTGCCCTTTGACACATAGGATCCATAATCTCTAAAACATACATAATCATCTACCTTTTAAAACACTGTATTTTACCACAGATACAAATTGAATTATATTTCTCTATAGTTCTTAATAATGAAAAATTTATGAGTGGGTCAACCTATACTATTATTTGAAGTTAATAATTTAAAAACAAATATGTGTATTAGACTAATTGATTCTAAAACTCTTTTTAAAAGTTTTTGTGTTACACGATTTATGTATAGATGGGATGCTAGTGCAGGTAAATGCTAGATTATTTTCTTAGCCACAGCCTTGCTGTCTAATATGTAGTACGTTAAATGAATATAAAAATAGTAATTAGTGAAGCTGAAGCAAAAGGTTTCTCAGAGCTAACAGTGTATGCAGCTCCTGCAGAAGACTAAAGCTCAGTTGGTAATACCCATACTCTGTGGTCCACAACTGACATTAACTCCAGTATCAGGAGACCTGACACATCTGGCATATGCAGGCATATGCACACACACACACACACACACACACACACACACACACACACACAGAAAATAGTTTTTTAAGTGTCATCTGTATATCTAATCATAATATTGTTGGTTGCTCATATAAATCTACCACAATATTGCACCAGTGGTCAGTCATTATTGTAGCTCACAAGCTCACAGCTGGTGAGACTATTACTTTATATCCTCTGGATTCAGACCTAGCGCCTCAGAGTGCTACCGAGGCTGCTGTGTACAGATAACGCTTCTAGAAGTGTTCCAGCATGTAGATTATCTTATCCTTATACTTTCCTGAATGTCTGTTATCTTTAGAAGTTGCTATATAACTAAGTCATCTTGAAAGAAGACTTTGACTCATTTTGTGTCCCATTTATCTCTTCACCATTGTCACAACAAGGGGAACAGTGGATATAATCATGTTTCTTGAGATTTTACTAGAAACTATTTGAGCTTTAATTTATTTAGCAATTTTATAGATTAATTGAATACTAACTTTATTACATTGAGATAAGTCTGCTCTGTTTCTAAGTTTTCTGGGACTTATATAATATTGGATTTTTAAAAAGGACTTTATACACCTAAGAAGCTGATTATGAGGTTTCTATCCTTGTGTCTATTGATGTGTTAAAGTATGCTTGCTGATTTTTTTATATAGTACTATGATTGCATCTCTGGGATAAAGCCTAATTGCTTCTGTTGGATAATCTTCTTAAAGTGTTTTAAATTTCAATTTTAAAACTGTGTATGATTAAAAATTTTAAGACATAAAGAACTGAAGAAAATATTTTAAGTTGAAAAGATTTCTCAAACTCATGAAGAGCTAAGATTAATATAGTAAAAATGGCTGTCCTACCAAAACTAATCTAAAGACTCAATGTAATCTTAAAATCCAACACATTCTTCACACATCAAGAAAGTGCAGTTTTCACCTTTACGTAGAAACACACACACACATACAATAAAAATATATAAAACATTTATGAATAATATAACTGAAGGAGATATCACTATATCCAATCTCCTGTTACACTACAGAATTGTAGTCATAAAAATATCATGGTATTAAGTGGAATCAACTGAAGACCCAGACACAAATCTATACAGCTTTAGAATGTGTTTGTTGTTGTTTGGTTGGTTGGTTTGTTTCATAAAGAAGGCATAAATACACACTGGAAGAAATGCAACATCTTATGTCTGCATATAGAAGCATGCAAATAGATCCATACTTATAACCCTGCAAGAAACACAAGTCAAAATGGACCAAAATCCTGCATAAAACTAGATACTCTGTACCCAATAGAAAAGGATGCATGGAATAGCCTTGACCTCATGCACAAACACATAAAAGCTCTCTGAGCAGAAGCCCTTAGCACAAGAACCGGGATAAACAATTAATAAATGGGATCTCATGAAACAGATAAATCTTGGCATTGCAATGGACATACTCATTTGGAAAATGAGAAGCCTTTTACCAACTACACATCTTCTAGAAGGCTAATCTTGAAAATGCATAAAGAAAAACACTAGATATAAAGAAAACAACCCAATTAAAAAATGGTTAACTTAACCATTAATGGTTAATAAACTTAAATGGTTGAGAAACACTTAAACGGGCTGGAGAGATGGCTCAGCCGTTAAAGGCTAGGCTCACAACTAAAAATATAAGAGAAACACTTAAAGAAATGTTCAGTGTCCTTAGCCATCAAGGAAATGAAAGTCAAAACTCCTTTGAGATTCCATCTTATAGATGTTGAATGGCTAAGAAAAAATGACAGCTCATGCCGGCATGGATTTAGAATATAGGGAACACCCAGTCTGCTGCTGGTGAAAACTTATACAGCCACAATGGAAAACAGCATGGCTGCTCCTCATTAATATGGGCATCCTTCTACTTCAAGATCGAACTATACCACTCTTGGGTATCTACCCAAAGTATTTCCATTCCACAACAATGACAGTTGTTCAACCATGTTCATTGCTGCTCTAGTAATAACAGCCAGAAACTGAAAACAATCTAGGTGTTCCTCAACAGAAAAATGTGGTACATTTACACAATGGACTACTACATAGCTTTTAAATGATATGGAATAGGAATATAGATAGATAGATAGATAGATAGATAGATAGATAGATAGATAGATAGATAGACAGACAGACAGACAGACAGATAGATAGATAGATACCAGCTTATACATGGACATTAACTATAAATGATAATCAAGTTACAGCTTCTGAGATCTGGTATAGTGTATTGGAGCAGTGGGGAGAGGGGCAGATAAATATTCTTTGGAAAGGGAAATAGAACATATAGCTATGGATAGATGGAAGGTACTGGAACATGAGGAACAAGTAAAAAATGAGATGAAGAGATGGAAGACCACGACAAGGGAGGCAGTACTAGGAAAGACAGTTAAAAACTGAGAACCATGTCAGGGAATAGAAGTATGGAAAGTAGTTTAGAAACCTAATATAGAATATTAGAATATAGAATATAATAAATAATATAGAAGCCTCCCAAAATATACACATATTAGAATATAGACATATAAGAAGGGAACTAATGAAATATCCAAATTATATAAATATATCATATAATATATATAATATATAAATTACATATTAGTATATATAATATATAATATATCTCCAAATAATAATATATATAATTATATATAATCATACAATTATATATAATTATATACATTTTATAATATATATTAATATGATAGAATTATTTATATTATAGAATATTAGAATATAGAATATAATCTATAATATAGAAGCCTCCTAAAATATAGACATGTAAGAATATAGACATATAAGAAAGGAACTAATGAAATCTCCAAATTATAGGAGAAACGGAGCCTCAGCTGGACCGTCTTCTTACCAAATGAAGCTTCCAATATTAGGGTTTGTTAATACTTAGTGGCTTTGTTGGCCAAAGGGGCCCCATGAAAACTGCCAAACAATATTACAGACCATCACCAATATTGTAGGTAGTTCCCCCCACTAACAGTCAGCAGGCACCATTGCTGAAGACAATGGCTACACAGGGAGAAGAATCAGAATGGGCTTAAGATCCGGAGGGATAGAGACCACCCGAACTAAAGGGCGCTGTAAATCAACATGATGAACAGACACATGTATGGGCCTACACAGATCTACCGAAAATGGGGTCTTAGAGCCGAAAGAGGTGGACATATGACCTCATCATTAACCTGGGAATAATCTCCAAATAATAATGACTTACAACTAAATACTTGGCTTTTTTCAAGGGAGTTACAATGGGGAAACAATGACTCCTAAAAGGAGGTTATATGTGCAGAAGTTGACGTCAGAGGGAAAACATATTCCCCAGCTTCTGTTTACGGTCCTTATCTCGTAATTTCCTCTCAAGTCACTTCTATGAATTTCTTGAGTGTTTATTGTAATCTCTCTTTTTAATATCTAATATTTTCCATCTAATCATCTATCTTTTTCCTTCAGTTTACTTATCTAAATATTGGTTAATATTGTTAGAATTTTAAGATAAATACATCTTTTCATTCCACTATTTTTTGTATATAGTATTCAATTCTATATTGAATTACTTTCAGTCTTTGCTTTCTTTCTGATTTTGAGATTATCATATAATTACAGCAGTTTTCTTCTCTTTTCTCCCTCCAAACCCTTCCATATACCCCTCCGTACTCTCTTTCAAATTAATTTCACCTTTTTTCATTGTTATATGAATACATATCTATTTGTAGACATATATATTTCTAAGTAAAACCTACCCAGTCTATATCTGTTACTTATATAGAAGTCTTCAATAAGCCTTATTTTCATTATTTATTCTTTTGTGAATTTGAATGGTGTTGTTTACTTATTTTTATCATAGACTTCTTGTCCATCATTGATTTAGTAATCTAAGATCACACACATTTCATATGTAAGTATATCATGCTTTAACCTCTCGTTTTTGTGTGACTCCTTAATTAACTACATAGATTTGATGTAGTTTGTTGTTGTTTTCAATTAATTCTAAGAATCTTTAATTTTCTTCCCTCTTTCAAATTTTATTCATTCATCTCTACATGGTGAATTATTTAATTTTTGCATGTTTGTATTCTATCTATAGTTTCTATTGCTATTGATATATATCTTTATATTACCATTGATATGCCAGCTTTATTGTGTTCATATAACATGAAGATATGATTTCAAGTTTCCTTTATCTGTTGAAATTTCCCTTGTGCGATAATATATGGATGATATTTGATAAGATTCCCTGGCATGCTAAGAAATATGTGTATCTAGTATTGGGGGTTAATTGGCTGGTTTTGGTTTTAGATTTAACTTTTATGAGACATTGAGAAGAGTATTGGAGTGGTTTTTTTTTTTTTTGCATTTCTCTCTTTGAATTTTAATTATGTATATACAGAACATATGCTCAATTTTATAATCCATGTATACCATCAATTTGCTAATAAATCAGATATATGAGTTTCTGATAGACTAAACATAGCTTATACCATTAGGAATATTATAACTTCTATCTTTACTAGTAGGAAAAGATGAAACATAATTTCTCTTGATTTATTGCTTAAATTAAGCTTCGAATTCTACTTTTAATCAAAGTGAAGAAAATTGTTTTAAAAATTATATGTTTAAAGAGAACATTGTTGCATTATTTCTGAAATGATCTATAATAATTCCAGTGGAAAATCATGCTTTCTCTATTAATTCCTTAACACATTTTGCACAATTTTAAGTAAGTTAAAAATTAAAATCACAGTAGGAAATGGGATTTATTTTTTAAAAATTAACCATTTATACAAAGTAACACTGTATAAGAATATGTACTGCTACCTAATAGCAATCTTTGTACATTAAAGGTGTGCAGGGAAGCAGGAATGGGTGGTTATATAAGAGAACACCCTCATAGAAAAAGGGAGAGTGAGGATGGGATAGGGAGTTTCTGGAGGGGAAACCAGGAAAAGGGACAACATTGAAAATTTAAATAAATAAAATATCCAATAAAAATAGGGACAAATAACATTAATATGTATTTACTTTAAAATTTCTGTCCAAATCATAGATATTAGAATATAATCATTACAGAGCTACATATAGGTTATTGAAATTTGTGTAATTACAAGGTACTGAACCTGCACAGTTTCAAAGGGTGTAATTTATTTAAAGAATCTGTGAATAAACCAACTTTAATAGTATAGCACCTACTCACCACAAAGTATTCATAGTTATGGGTCTCAGTGATCATGATAGCAAATACTTTAAGATAATTCATTTTTTTCATGAAAAGAATTATTTCATATAGCAAAAAATTAAGGTTTTCTTATTTTATTTCAGATCACCTAAAATATTAAATATCTATTTCTCTATTTCTATGATTGGAACTTGTATTCTCATTAGATAAGTTATCTTGATTTAATATGTCCCTGTAAATGTAATCAACATTTCTATAAATAATTGAAAGCATTGTTACTAATGTATGATAGCTTGACTAATAAATGTCACTCATAGACAAACATAGTTGAACACTGGGTCTCTATTTGGTGGCAGCTTTTGGAGAGTCATGAAATCTTTAGTTGGTGTAGCCTTGCAGGAGGAGGTACATTACTTTGGGTTGGCTTTGAGAAGTTACATATTCACAACACTTTCAGCTTGCTATCTTAGCTTCCTGAGCAACTTAGAGATGTGTTCTCTCTTAAACTCCTACTGTGGATTCCTCTTGTCATTTCTCTCTTGCTATTATGTGCACCCTCTCTAAAGCCAGAAGCCCAAATAAACTAATCCTCCTTGAGATGCTTCAGGCCATAGTATTTTAATACAGTGTGGAAAAGTAATAAGAAATTAAGTAAAAGCTAGAATCTGTTATGTTGTAAGCTTTTTAAATAATTAGGACAGAGTTTTTAATTAGGATGTTCAAAGTTTCTTTTATGTATCCTCATAAAGGAAAAATGTAACATAGATATTAATTATAGCAATTTTTAAACAATAAACATAGAAATAAATTTAAATCTCCTTATATTCTTTACTTTAAGAGAGCATTGAGAAGCTGAACAAAAGTGATTCAATAAGAAAATAGGTTTGCTGCTCAGTCATTTCTGCTGGGTCAGACTCCCAGCTGGTCTGCTCCTGTGAAGACATTGTATCCTGACTCATCCTAGAGGGTCCACTGCAAACCAGAGCAGTTGGTAAGAACAAGTCCACACCCTGAAGTTGCAGAGCTGCCTGCTGGGAGCCCAGTGGCTTCTGTACCTATCATTCAACAAAACACCCACCCTCCTTCCCAATACCACTCCCCTTCCACCCCTTCTGCCCAGTCCTTTCTGCTGGGGCAGACTCCTGGCTGGTCTGCTCCTGGGAAGACACCATATGCTTAGCAATCCTAGAGGGTGCTGCATTCAGAGCAGTCAGACAACG
Organism: Mastomys coucha; assembly: GCF_008632895.1. NCBI lineage: Eukaryota > Metazoa > Chordata > Mammalia > Rodentia > Muridae > Mastomys > Mastomys coucha. The sequence continues at coordinate 18,400,531 of NW_022196899.1, forward strand.
GACCCCTCAGCCTGAGGCATCCCATGAGATGTGCTTCCCACAGGGCAAGAGAGAAAATGACTGCCAGCTTGTCTGCTCTCCTGAAGATACTACAGCTTGAAGGCATGCAGGGCAACTGACCCTACAGACTGAAAGCCTCCCTGGAGTTCTGCTATACACTGGGAAATAGAAATCGCACTCCATAGGCCCCCCCCCTTGAGAACATCTTCACACAGTACAATAGCTTGACCCTTCCACTAAAAGTTTCAACAGTCTGAAGGCCTCCCAGAAGACCTATTGCAGTCAGGGCAACACATCAGCAGCTTAACTGCGCCTCTGAAGAGCCCCCAGTTGGAAGGCCACACAGGTGGTATGCTACATCCAGGGCCACAGGCCTACCTGGAGACCTAAAGCAACCCAGGAACAAGAAAAGACAGACTCCAGACAATCACCCAGACTAACAAACACCAGGGATATCCAGATGGCAAGAGGCATAAGGCCATAAGCAACAGAAACCAGTATACGTGGGCATCATCAGCACACAATTCTCCCACTACTGCAAGCCCCGAATACACCAACACACCAGAATATCAGGAAGCTGACCTAAAATCCTATCTCATGCAGATAACAGAGTCCTTTAAGGGGCATATCTGTTGCTGTCCAGCAGCAACGTTAAAAGAGGCAAGGTACCTAGAAAATGGAGTTAGAAAGAGATAAGAGGAGATAAAAAAGATAGGATGAGGTAGGCTAGCCATACCATACATTACCTACGTGGGAGGATAAAAATTAGACAACACTAGCTGTGGCCACTCAGTCATCTTCACTTTAATGCCTGTCCTTTGTTTCCCCAACAGGTATAATACCTGAGGCAAAACCACTCCCCCCAAGTACATCAGCATGTCAGTCCAATCAGGGACTTCCTTTTTTCTCTTCGGAGGTGGAGCTTCCGTATGTAACTGGAACCAGGTTTGAGGTGTGGCAAATAGCAGGAGATGGGCAGAGAGGTGTGGCTATGAGAGGCAGGCCTTAAACCAGGAGGGTAACAATTCCTCCCTTTGTATTAGAAAACAGACAGAGAGTTCTTTTAGATATAAACAAGAAAGGTCATAGAGCTCGGCACAGATTCTGTATGGGATACATCACAGTGCTTCAGCGGAGAGCTCTGTATACCTCTCTGGTTTTATCGTCTCAGACTATATGACACAGCAAACCGGGCTATAACGTGATGTTGGCAAATATATGTGTCTTGGCAAAGACACAGCCACTTGGCATGTGTCTCTGTCTGGGTTGACTTCACCACCAGATAGACAGACGCTCCTCTGCACCATCCATCCATACAAAATGCCAAGATATGCCTTTAACACTTGCAGAGTCCGGGAGTTGCCACAGTCTCTCTATAATCCATCTTCCGTGATGTCCATGTGAAGCAGCGCTAGTATGCTGATGGGCAGCTGGACGTAGACACCTTAGTTGAGTTCTGGAGTAGTAGCTCCCCAGCTAGGAGCCTTTTCAATGGCTTTGCCTTCAATAGGCCTTTAGTTCAATTGTCAATAAGTAACTTTCATGTTAGAAGCTCCAAGAATGAGCTTAGAGAAAAAAAGCTCCGGGAGTGAACAAATTTTGATTATTTGTAGACTTTGGAAATGAGTCTGTTTGATATAAAAAAACTTAAAATATAAAAATAATAATAACTAGAAGATGCCTCAGGCATTTGGTCGCAAATTAGCAATGCTTAGGCCCAAGGGTTGGCCTCTATATATAGAAGAAAATCAATATTGAGTCTTAGAAAATGGTGGAGTCTATTACAGCCAAACAAACTCTGTTGGCCAATAAAAAATGCTCAGCTAATAGATTTGGCACAAAAACATGTGTATAAAAAGATACTGCATCTGTATCCACTTGGAAAATAAAGGTATAAGGCTACCATTGTGTATCAACACAAAAGGAGCCCTTCCCCAGGTCAAGGTGGAGTTAAAAAAATAAGGTGTTAGTGAGTGGAGTGACACACCATTTCATAAATGATTTTTTAAAACCGGCAAAAGGAAGCACGTCTTTAAACATGAGCAAGACATAAAAGTAGAAGTAAAAACAATAAAGAAATCACAAATAGAGGCAAACCCAGAAATGGAAAAACCTAGGAAAGAGGTCAGTCATTATAGATATAATAGAATACAAGAAATAGAAGAGAGGATCTCAGGTGTAGAAGGTACGGCAGAAGAGATTGTCACAACTGTCAAAGAAAATTCAAAACATAAATAATTCCTAACCCAAAGCCTCCACGAAATGAAAAGACCAAATCTAAGAATAATCAGAATAGAGGAGAATGAAGATTCCCCAATCAAAGGACCTGAAAATGTCTTCAATAAAATCAAATAGGAAAACCTTTCCAACCTAAGGAAAGTGATGGCCATAAAGGTACAAGAAGCCAATAGAACACCAAATTAATGGGACCAGAAAAGAATATCTTCCCATCACATAATAATCAAAGCACTAAATGCACAGAACGAATAAAGAATATTAAAAGCTGCAAGTGAAAAGGGCCAATGAACATAAAAATATAGACCTATCAGAATTACACCATACTTTCAAACAGACTATGAAAGCCAGAAGAACCTGGTCAGAGGTCATGCGGACTCTAAGAGAACACAAATGCCATGCCAGGCTGCTATACCCAGCAAAACTCTCAATCAACATAGATGTAGAAACCAAAATATTCCAGGACAAAACCAAATTCAAACAGTACCTATCTACCAATCCAACACTACAGAGGATCCTAGAAGGAAAACTCCAACACAAGGAAGATACCTGTACCAAAGAAAGGACAGGATATCAAGCATCTCAAACAAAGCTAAAAGCTGAGAACCACAAGCACATAAAGCTACCTACAATAACAAATATATCAAGAACCAACAGTCATCTCTTTTTAATATCTCTCAATATTAATAGACTCAACTCACCTGTAAAATGACATAAGCTAGCAGACTGGATACACAAACAAGATGCAGCATTTTGCTGCATACAAGAAACACACCTCAATAACAAAGACAGACACTGTCTTAGAGAAAAGGGATAGAAAAAGGTCTTCCAAGCAAATGGTCCAAGGAAACAAGCTGGATTTACAATCCTAATGTTCAATAAAATAGACTTTCAACCAAAAATTATCAAGCATGGTGAGGAAGGACACTTCCTATCCCTCAAAGGGAAAGTCCACCAAGAAAAAAAATCTAAATTCTAAACATCTATGCCCCAAATGCAAGGGAACATCTGTAATGTTTCATAAAAGAAACCTTACTAAAGCTCAAAACATACATTGAAACCCACACCATAATAATGGGAGACTACAATACCCTGCTCTCACCACTGGACAGGTCATTGAAACAGAAACTGAACAGAGACACAGTGAAACTATTAGAGGTTATGAACCAAATGGATTTAACAGATATCTACAGAACATTTCACCTTAAAACAAAAGAATACCCCTTCTTCTCAGCACCTCATGGTACCTTCTTCAAAACTGACCACTTAATTGGTCACAAAACAACACTCAACCAATACAAGAAGACTGAAATAATCCCATGCATCCTATCAGATCACTTTGGCCTAAGGCCGGTCTTTACAGCAAAAAACAAAAAACCAAAAACCTGAAAGCTCACAAACATGTGGAAACTGAGCAACTCTCTACTGAACAATAACTTGGACAGGGAAGAAAAACAAGAAAGAAATTAATTTCCTGGAATTTAATGAAAATGTTAACACCTCATGGGATACAATGAAAGCAATGCTAAGAGGAAAATTCATAGCACTAAGTGCCCTGATAAAGAAAGTAGAGAGATCTCACACTAACAACTTAACAGCACACGTGAGAGATCTAGAACAAAAAGAGGTAAACTCACCCAAGAGGAGTAGACTTCAAAAAATACTCAAACTCAGGGCTGAAATCAACTGCACAGAAATAAAGAGAACAATACAACCAACGTAACAAAAAGCTGGCTCTTTGAAAGAATCAACAAGATAGATTGACCCCTAGCTAAACTAACTAAAGGGCCCAGAGGCAGTATCAAATGAACAAACATCAGAAATGAAAAGGGAGACATAACAACAGAAACAGGAGGAAATTCAAAAAATCATCAGATCCTACAACAAAAGCCTATACTCAATAAAACTGGAAAATCTAGATGAAATGGATGGTTTTCTAGACAGATGCCACATTCCAAAGTTAAATCAAAGGCAGGTAAACTATCCAAATAGGCCCATATCACACAAGAAATAGAAGTCATTAAATACCTCCCAACCAAAAAGAGCCAAGGGCCAGATAGATTTAATGGAGAATCCTACCACACTTTCAAGGAAGACCTGATACTAATTTTCCTCAAATTATTCCATAGTATAGAAACAGAAGGAACTCTACCTAACTTGTTCTATGAAGCCACAGTTACTCTGATACCTAAACCACATAAGGACACAACAAAAAAGGAGAACTTCAGATCGATATTGCTAATGAGTATCGATGCAAAAATGCTCAATAAAATTCTTATTCTTGCAAATTGAATCCAAGAACACATCAAGACCATCATTCACCATGATCAAATAGTCTTCATCACAGGGATGCAAGATTGGTTTAATATTTGAAAAGCCATTAACGTAAACCACTATATAAACAAATTCAAAGAAAAAAATCACATGATCATCTCCTTAGATGCAGAAAAAGCATTTAACAAAATACAACACCCCTACATGTTAAAAGTATTAGAGAGATAAGGAATTCAAGGCCCATACCTAAACATGATAAAAGCAATTTACTGCAAATCAACAGCTAATATCAAATTAAATAGAGGCATACTTGAAGCAATCTTACTAAAATCAGGGACAAGACAAGGATGAGCACTCTCCCCATATCTATTCAATATAGTATTCAAAATGCTAGCTAGAATAAGACAACAACAAAAAAAAACCAAGGGGATACAAATTGGCAAAGAAGAAATAAAGGTATCACTATTTGCAGATGATATGATAGTGTACATAAGTGACCCCAAAAATTCTACTAGAGAACTTTTCCAGCTGATAGACAATTTCATCAAAGTGGCTGAATATAAAATTAACTCAAATAAAACAGTAGCCTTCCTTTATACAAATGATAAAAGGCTAAGAAAGAAATTAAGGAAGCAATATCCTTCACAATAGTAAAAAATTATATAAAATTCATTGGTGTGACACTAACCAAGCAAGTGAAAGATCTTTTTGACAAGAATGTCAAATCTCTCAAGAAGGAAATTTAATGTCTCAGAAAATGGAGAGATCTCCCATGCTCATTGATTGGTATAATTAATATAGTAAAAATGTCCATCGTACCAAAGGCAGTCTACAGATTCAATGCAATCCCCATCAAAATCCCAACACAACTCTTCAAAGACATGGAAAGAGCAATTCTCAAATTCATCTGGAAAGGCAAAAAAACAAAACAAAACAAAACAAAACAACAACAAAAAAACCCAACATAATAGCCAAAACAATTCTTAACAATAAAAGAATGGCTGGCAGAATCACCATTCCTGATCTCAAGTTTTACTACAGAGCAATACTGATAAAAACTGCATGGTATTGGTACAGAGCCAGATACATTGATCAATGGAATAGAATTGAAGATTCAGAAATAAAACCACACACCTACAGACACTTGATCATTGACAAAGAAGCCGAATATATACAATGGAAAAAAGAAAGCATCTTCAATAAATGGTGCTACCCAATCAATGGACAGAAGCAGCTGACTTCTGTTGTTGAATTAGAGAAAGCTGAAAGAAGCTGAGGAAAAGGCCAATACTGTAGGAGGACCTGCAGTCTCAATTAATCTGGACCCCAAGATCTCTCAAATACTGGACCATCAAACAGACAGCATATACCAGCTGATATGAGGCTTCCCCCCCACACACAGTAGATGAATGCCAGGTCTCTGTTCATCAAGAGACTGGAGGCCCCAGGGATTTTAGAGGTCAGATGGGGTGGAGGCTGGCAGGTGGAGACATCCTCATGGAGACAGGGGCATGGAGAGGAAGTATGGGATGTGGAAAAGTAGGATGGTGGACAGCATGGGTTGGAGTTAAAATCTGGAGTGTAAAAAATTAATTAATTAATTAAAAAATAGGTGTAACTGAATTTAAAAAGTAGTAACTTTAATAATAAAAAATTATAGCAGCTATTCTAAGGAAATATAAAACATTGTGCCAAATTTAGGGGAATTAACCTTGTTAATATTAAAAAATAACGCTGTAATTGTTAAAATTTTTCTCTATACTACATAGCTAAGGAAATTTTTGGTTTTGGTATGGCTAAGCCAAAGCCTGTGACCTACCACTTATTAGGTTTTCATCCATTCTGAACTTCAGGAGAAATACAAACATACAAATAAGGATTCTGAGCTTACAAGGAATATGCATGTTTTGCATCCAACCTGGACATCAATCCTGTTTACTAGGGGCCCCAAACAGTTCCATTTCACAGCACTAAGCAGTAACTAATCTGAAAAATATTCTTTCCCTAACCTATCAAGCACGGAAATCCTTGGACTTAATAGAAAGAACCCAGGATGAAATCATAACATATCCTTCAGTAATTATTCTTTAATATTAAACACAAAGATAAATTAATTCACAAAGTTGCACAGTTATGAGCTGGATAATAATATTTCCTTAGAATAGAATGTGATACTCAATGATATTAATGAGAACTAATGTGACAAACTAAGTTTTGACATTAAATACTTTTCCTCAAAAGTCATCTGCAAGAGATGCAACCGAGGAAGACACTGAGGACGAGGCAAAGATTTTTCTTAAAAAAATAATTACAGGTTTGTTGTGGCCACAAATGAACAATTTTAGTAACCACTGAAATTAATTAAGTTGGATATTTTCATGTAAGCAAAGCTAATTAAAAGGAGGACCTATATACATGCAATGAGCAGGGTTTTTTTTTGTATAAAACAAACATCAATAATTATATGTGATTATTATTGAGGTTTTAATTGTTTTATTATTGATTTTTGAGAGTAGTAAATAGTTTTTCTATTAAAAATCTTCAAAGAAATTACAGACTTACTTTTAATATTTCTTTTTATAAAAGACTAATTATATTTATAAAAACATTTATAGGTTAATGGTTTCTTATTTAACTCAGAATGTTATTACCCTTGTTCCAAAATAAGTGCACATCTCTTGGCATTAGTAGTGGAAATATTATGTTTCTATGTTTATTAAAAAGGTGCAATGGGTTTTCTTCAAAACTGAACTGTCAAGAGGGAATTATTATTCATTTAAATGGATCTATCTTGATAAAACAAGATGAATCAGAGATGTCCAATAATTAGATTTTAAAAAATATGTAACAATTTTCACAAATCAACCTTTCACACTCTCAACATTGTAGCACATTATCTTTGTAAAATGATAATAAGGATCTATCAAAACCAAATCATGAGGTGTTAATAAATATTATGATCTTGAGCAAATCATGCTATATTTTTGTGACTTGACAAATAAGGAAGACATCCTAAAGTAAAGATACTATTTGAAGATTATTCAGGAAGAATACATATTTTAACACTGAATATATTAAGTTTACTCAGTGAAAATTGAATTTTGTCTGTCAAAATGGGTTAAAAAATATTGTAAACTAAACTAAATAAATCCACAGTGATGCAATTGAAATATTTTCTCTTTTATATTTATCTTTAAAAGGTAAAATATGTTTCCTTATTATAAGCAGATTTATAAACATGAAACTGGAAAATATTCTCAAAAATGCTAAATAACACACAAAAAAGAGTTTCTGATTAAGTAAAGGGGCTTATAAGCATAGAAAGCATTCTTTCATTTGTCTGTTTTAACTGAAAATATTTGTTGTGTTCTGTATGTTCAGATTTCCTACAACCATTTCAAAATTCTATCTCACAGAATTACATGGGATAGTAAATGTTTCAATGTAACTCCCTGGAGGACATTCACAAATAGAGATGAAATGGAAGTCAGGAGAGCTACAGTGAGGCGGTAGGCACTGGCCACAATAGGAGCCCACAGGTCTTCGTAGGCCAAGGGTGCACTGCTAAGAATAGAAGCTATTGAAAAGAATGACAGTAGATGGGGCCTGGGAAGATGGCTTTGTTTCTTTGTGCCAAAAACAGCCTCAGGGACAAATGGATGAGCATCCCGACTTCTCTGCACATCCACCTTCTGAAAAATAGGCTATACCTTAACAACTGAGCATAGACGTTTGAAGGATTCCTGATTCTGGGTGTTTAAGTGCTATTCTGGTGCATGTGGAAAAGGAGAGAAGGAGACCTAAAAAGAGCAAACTGAATGGGCAGAATTATTCTTTGAACTACTAACCTAGGACTGAAAATCGAAAAAAAAAACGAGTCAGATACTATTTAAGGGTTCACCCTCGTAAGTAAGCTCTTTCCTGTCTTGTAGTCAAACATATACACTTTCAGGAAAATGAACAGGATCTAAAGCAAAGTGAAGATAATATGTAGATAACACCATAACAGCTTCCAAATCCTTAAAATCAGAACAGAAAAGTGTATCTAATGAAAATGATTGACTTCACACAATAAAAGTAGAAGCATCTCATATTTGGAAGTTTTCATAATAGTAAGTAACACTCTTAAATGGTAGAAGAGAGAAAATGCAAACACCAGAAAAATAGTGAATACTGTGTTTTTGGAAACGGATACCTTTTAGTTTAATATTTTGTTAAGTCTCTGAAAAATTCATACGATGAATTTCAAGTATATAATACCCTTTACTCCAAGATCGACTCCTATCTTTATATCTTAACTATCAGAATTTCCAAACTCACAGCATCTTTTATTAAAATAAACAATTAGGTTCAAATGGCCTGTGCCCATATACTTCTTTGTCTGGGGTCATCCATTGGTGCCTGCCAACACAAGACAATATTCAGTCTTTTTTTTTTAATTGAAAAAAAAAGAGAATATTCATTCTTAGAGAAAAAAGGCCATCCTTCAGAATCCATCTATTGTTCATATTCTTCAGATTATGGTGTTGTGTTTGTTTAGTTTTGTCAGCTTGATACAAACTGGAGTCATCTAGCAAGAGCCTTAGCCAAGGAAATTCCTCCATAAGATCAAAGTGTAGGCAAGCCTGGAGGTATATTCTTGATTAAGAGTCTATATTTGATTATCTAGTCAGCGCCACCTTGGGCAAGTGGGTTGTTTAATGAAGCAAGCCGAGCATCCTGGTCTTGTCCCCAGTCTCAGTGGGAGTGCTTCAAGTATGTCTCCATTTAATTAGATACTGGCTGTTGGTTTGCAGTAAGTTGCTTTTATTATGTTTAGGTATGGGCCTTGAATTCCTGATCTCTCCAATACTTTTAACATGTAGGGATGTTGTATTTTGTCAAATGCTTTTTCTCCATCTAAGGAGATGATCATGTGATTTTTTTTCTTTCAGTTTGTTTATATAGTGGATCATGTTAATGGATTTTCATATATTAAACCAACCTAGCATCCCTGGGATGAAGCCTGTTTGATTGTGGTGAATGGTCTTGATGAGTTTTTGGATTCGGTTTGCAAGAATTTTATTGAGCATTTTTGCATCGATATTCATAAGCAATATCGATCTGAAGTTCTTTTTGGTTGGGTCTTTGAGTGATTTAGGTATCATAGTAACTGTGGCTTCATAGAACAAGTTAGGTAGAGTTCCTTCTGTTTCTATTTTATGGAATAATTTGAGGAAAATTGGTGTCAGGTCTTTGAAAGTATGGTAGAATTCTGCACTAAATCCATCTGGCCCTGGGCTTTTTTTTTTTTGGTTGGGAGGTTTTTAATGACTACTTCTATTTCTTGTGTGATATGGGCCTGTTTAGATAGTTTACCTGCTCTTGATTTAACTTTGGTATGCGGCATCTGTCTAGAAAACCATCCATTTCATGTAGATTTTCCAGTTTTGTTGAGTATTGACTTTTATAATAGGATCTGATGATTTTTTTTGAATTTCCTCCATTTCTGTTGTTATGTCTCCCTTTTCATTTCTGATGTGTTCATTTGGATACTGCCTCTGGGCCCTTTACTTAGTTTGGCTAGGGGTTTAATCTATCTTGTTGATTCTCTCAAAGAACCAGCTTCTGGTTTTGTTGATTCTTCATAGTGTTTCCTTTGTTTCTATTTGGTTGATTTCTGACCCAGGGAGTTAAGAGGTCAGGTAAGGTAGGGGACGAGGGCATCCATGTGGAGACAGAGGGGTTGGAGAGGAGGTGTAGGATGGGGAGCAGTTGGAGGGTGGATTGAGGGGGCGGGCAAAGATAGATGTGTAAAAAATTAATTAATAAAAGATGAATAAAGGAGCTATCAAAGGAAAAAAAAAGGCAAGCTGAGTGAGCCATGCAAAGCAAGCCAGTAAGTTCTGTCCTTCACAGCTTTGGCTTCTTTCCTCCTTCCGGGTTCCTACCTTGACTTCTTCCTTACCTTCTTCTATTCATGATGCCCTGTAGCCAGAACACTTAAGCCAAATTAAACTCTTGCTCCCCATGTTTCTTTTGGTTATAATTTGGATATAATCACAACAATAGAAAGCAAGCGAGGAAGGTAACTTGAGAGATAGCCCTCCTCCCATGACTTGAAGTCACTTTTTCCAAAATCATTTGAAACAATAAAAATCAACATGTCTACAGTGCCATTAATGCACATCACTGAGGTGATGATGGCATGAACATCATGCTTGATGATGACATAGTTGAACATGTGCAAACAGAAATAGCAAGATAGGCACTGTCACTAATAATAATAATGAGATACTCTGAAAGAAGTATGTTGGTTTTAGACATGCAAAATATGTTTAAAACATCTGTGTATTTTAAATTGATAAAGATAGTAGCTTAGGTCATATTTACTTATTTATTTTAATTGTATTTAATCTTTTTTCATATTCCATAAATTTTATCCCCCTCCTGGTCCACCATCTCACTGTTTCACCTCCCATATCTCTTCCCCCATGTCATTTTTATTAATGTTGTAATTCTAGCATCTAATTGTTTATATAGATTATTTTCAATATAAAGCAAGTCACATTAGACTATATGAAACATTTTAGTTTTCATCCTAATTCAATATGATCTTGATATTAGTTTTATTAAAATTTGTAGAATTTTAATAATTTAATTTTAATTTTTTTTAAAGGACACTTGTTAATAGTGATAAAAACCACCATTTGTTATTTACTCAAGTTTGTTATCACAAACTTTCTGTATAGAATCTTTATTGTCACATGAACAAAATCATATTTGTGAGAAAAAAAAAGTTACAATTTATCTCCTGTGAGATGGCATTCTCAGCCCCCTGCTGTATAAAATACTTTATAAAATATAAAGTACCAAACGAATTCTTTACACAGCTGACGTTATTATTCATAATTAATGAAGAATCTAAAAGCCTATCCCTTGTTCCTTACCTCTACTTGACAATATCGCCCCACAAAAGAAAGAGTTCCCTTCCATTTAGATTTCACCAATTTTGAATTTAGGAAATAATAGTATTTTAGAAAGGACTGTGCCACAGGGTCCATTATGGAAGGCAGAAAAAGCTTCCAAATGTGAGTTTTGCAGACTACCTCAAAAGCACAGGTCTGAGATGCTCCTTAAAGCACCACCACCAGTCGTTTTTTCAATTTTCATGTAACTGACGTGTTGGAGCGAGCGATTTCATAGGCTTCCTCACAGCCCTGATGGAAAGAGATCCTGCAGAATGCTCTGGTTACCCTTTTAAGCTACACACCAGACAATCCATGACTAATTATAAAATTGTCGAGAAATTCATTAGCCTCTGTTTAATCTTGGTCTATGCACCACTATTATTGTTGTTATTATTATTAAATTCTTTGTACATTTATGTGTATGCACATGCACATGTCACAGGTTGTTCCTGGATGGCAGAGAACAACTTTGTGACGTCAGCTCTCTCTTTCCATATTTGTGTGAATTTTCAGGTCATCGTGCGTACATAGCAACTGGAGCCATCTTACTGGCCCCTAATTAGATCTTCAAAACGAACCTAGCTGAAGACATAAAAGATGCAATCGACATTTACAATAGGCAGAAGAAAAGCATCTGATTGCTAAATGTTCTGATAGAGACGAAAGCTAGAAAAAACAAACAAACAAACAAAGAAAAAAATCCCCAAACCAACAACAACAGAAAAACATATCCCAAATAAAACTGCAGTTGGAAGGAACTGGATGGGAATCTCTTTTTGTATGCAACACAGTACTCATACCACAAAGGCTTGAGACAAAACCTCAATGGGACTGGGAGGAGGAATGAGAAGGAAGATAAAACATGTCTCCACTCGCAGATTTAATGTTATAAATCAGTACCAAGACTTTTCCAATGTTAGTACCTCGGTTCACATTTTATTGAGTTTTTAGCTAATGACAAAGAACATCTTCAAATTTCAGTTTGTTATATTCTTGTTAAGTCTTTTCTAAGTGCCTCTATAAACTCTAGCAACTCTTACGTCATTGGGACATAGAAATGCTATATCACTAATTTAAGAACTGGATCTACCCTTATTCCCCATGAAACATTGCCTAGTGTCAACACAAAGGTTCCCCTGTGCACAGAAGGCACACTCCATGCATTTTCATCTATTTTACTTGTTGCTAAGGCATTTGTTTATACAATTTTCTTTTGTACTAAATTATAAAAATTTCCAAAGAGAGAAAAAGGTTTGTGTGTGTTGTATCTTAATGGCTGCTTTATGGACGGAAAGACAAAGCAGATAAACTAAAGCCAACAGATGAACACAACATGGCAAGCATCCCAGACTGAAGAAGTGAGAAGAGAAGGAAGAGCACTGAGTGCAACTGTAGCTCGCAGCATCTACTGCATGAGCTACACTGTTTATGGGTCACGGCTACTGCATAAGCATGCTAGAATGTTTCCTGCTGGGGTCCACAATAAACATTGCTATTCGTAATATTTTTTTTTCAGATGATTGGGAAAAGAGCAGCTGTGTAAGAATTTAGAATATGCTCCTCTATAATGACTGTCATTAGTTCTTCAAAAACAGTTCCTTAATTTACGTTTCTACTTGCAGAGTGTAGGAGTCCCATCTCCCCCACAACCACAGCAGCATCTATTCTCTTTTTCTGTGATATTGGGGGTTAGCGTTGATTCCAGTGTGTTTTTCTTACATTCTCTTGACAATTACTGCACTTCTCAGACAGTTACTGGCCATTTTGGTACTCTGTTCAGTAAACTACTAAAACATTTTCTCTCATTCCTTTTATATTTTTTAATTTTTCTAATTTATTTTTTAAAGATTTCTTTGAGAATTGTATGTATTTTGATCATATTCTCTCTACCTGCAACTCTCCCTAATTCACCCCCTTCCATCCCCACCCACTTTTGAATCCTTTTGGGGGATTCCTTAACCACCGATTTGTGCTGCCCAAATATTCCTAGATAGGCAGTCTTCTAGTAGAGTGTGGAATATTGAGAGCCTGGGTTCTTAGAGAAAACTCACTTTATTTCCAAGCAATTGCTTGGAGTTACAAGTTTTTTTTTTTTCTTTGTTTGTTTGTTTGGTTGGTTGGTCGGTTGGTTGGTTTTGGGTTTGTTTGTTGTTGTTTTGTTGTTGTTGGGTGTTTTTGTTTTTTGTTTTTTGCTTATGGATTGCTTATGAGTTATGGAGATTGACTTGGGTTGTGTGCATAAGTGCTTTTTCCTTGCAGGGATTCAGGCTGACTTGAATTTTCACAAATTTTTCAAGGTCACTATGAGCTGCCTTACAATGTCCATAAAACAATGGCTCTTTTTAGTCATCCACTGCCCTGGATTCATGTGCTCTTTCTGTCCCCTCTTCCTCAACGCCCCCTGAGACTTGTTTGGGAAGTTGTGGTATATATGTTTTCTGAAGAACTGAACATTGTGAATTATCTTATTTTTCTGCATCCCAGCCCTCCAGGGGTCTCTGCATGAATTGCCATCTAAGCAGTTAGAAGCTTTTCAGATGAAGAATGAGAGATGAAGTGATCTTTATATTCCAAGTGAAACACACGTACCTCTAGATTGAAAGCCGTTATCCACAGATTAAGGAAAACTTTTTAGATTTTCTCTTATGAGTCTGTTTTCCTCACTCAGAATGACTGTTTTCAGCATCATTCATTTACCTAAAAATTTCATTTTTTAATTAATAACCTCATAATATTCCATTGTGTAAATATACCACATTCTCATAATTAATTCATCAGTTGATAGACACCTAGACTGTTTCAATTTCCTGGCATTTATAAATAAAGCATCAATGAACATAGATTATCAGGTATACCTATAGTAGGATCTGGCATCCATTGGGTATATATCAAAGAGTAGTAGATAAAGCTGGATCATACAGTAGATTTATTTTTAGTTTTTGGAACACCCATACTCATTTCTATAGTGACTCCACCCATCACTATAGTCTGGAATAAAATAAAAAAGCAGCTTTATAGATTTATATATATCTATCATAATGATTGATATATATAAATTATATATATATATGATATTCTATCATATTTAAAAAATTGTATATATATATATGTGTGTGTGTGTATGTGTGTGTGTAATTTGTATATTTTATTTATAATCTTTGTGTAATATGTAATTACATACATTTTTTTCTTTGTGTAATATGCATTGTAAATATATTCTCCCATTCAAGGTTTTTCTTCTATCTTAATAATGTCTTGCATTTGGTAAAAGTTTTAATTGTTTGTAGCATGAATGTTTTCAAGTTTGAGTTCCCTGTTCCATATTGAAGAAATATTGGTAAATCACAAAGATGTGAAGATATTAAAACATACAAAGGAAAAAGCCCCAAAGTCTATGGTTAGCTATAGGACAGGTTCAATAAGAGAAGCTACTTCTTCAATCCTGCTTAGTAATAGCAAGGTTGATACATCATGTGTTAGTACATCTTTCAGCCTTATGGATAAGCCGAAGACTGTGGTTAATTTGTATTGTAATTGTGCAGCACAAACTAGAGCATATTCAGACCTACACTGTAACCCCAAGCTAAGAAAGCCCATTGCTTTCTCCTAAAATGATTAGCTATTCAGAACTACCACATTCCCCAGAAACCCAATATGGCTCAGGTACAAGACAGTCTCCTGGGGCAGCAGAGCTGTTCTCCTGGATGCTGAGCCTGGAGGGTTGTCCGTACTCCTGAACCCCCTCATCCTGTTTTCATCCCAACTTCCCATCATTCTTCACAGTTTCTGTCTGGAACAGATAGACAGGACCTCTTGGGAAACCTGTGATAATATTCACTATTTATGATAGGAAATGACTAGTGTTTTGGAAATTTTAATTTAGTTTCAATCATATTTAAAAATTTGTAAATACCTTTTTAGAGATTTACTTATTTATGTATTTTATGTATGTGAATATATTGTATGGTTGTGACCAACATGTGGTTGCTGGGAATTGAACTCAGGATCTAAGGCATACAAGGGCATGAGATCTCATTATACATGGTTGTGAGCCAACATGTGGTTGCTGGGAATTGAACTCAGGATCTAAGGAAGAGCAGTAGTGCTCTTACAGGCTGAGCCATCCCTCCAGCCCCTGTAAATATTTTAATATTAACGAAAACCATGATGGATACTGCCCCTCCATTTGTTACTCAAACTCTCTACCAATGCCTCCAACTTTTCTATCCCCACTTCATTTGTTCTGTCTCTCTTCCTTTAACAACCGTGGAATCTGTTTGTGTAGCTTGTACGTGCAGGAATGTGCCATCATGTATGGGAGCACTAGTAACCTTTCCTTGGCTGCTTCCACTGCTAATGGAGCCCTGGATAGGGCAATTTCATGAAAACCTTCCCCCTCTTTGCTGGAATACTGGCTTGCTTTGTTTTGCATAAGTTTCATGCATGTACTTGCAGTCATTGTGAGTTCATATGTGTATCTGTGCTCCTATGTCTGACAAATACTATTTTGCTATAGACATTTACAGTGTCTGGCTTTTACAGTGTTTCCATGTACTATTCTATCATAAATTCTGGGCCTTGCATAGAGGATGTTAGGTTTAGAAGTCCCATTGTTATCTGAACATTGTGTAGCTTCTTATTATCTGAATGTTGACTGTGGTTGGTTTCTATGTTGATCCCAGTCTTCTGCTTATCTATAAGGCAGAAAGATGCACTAGCACATACGTTATCCACTTTATAGTTATTAAGAGGAATCATAGAAGTAGGTTCTCTTATGGGCCCTGTTGCATAACTTAGCCATGGGATTTTGGGCTTTATGATTTGTATGCAGTATATTTCAATAAAGTTTAGTTTAAATGTTTGTTTAAAGATAAAGAAGACAAGAAAGATGACATGCATCTAATGCATCTGTAATCCAACATTTATGAAGCAGAGGAATCAGGAACCTGAATTGAAGGACAAAACAGGCTATATGGCAAGACTCTCTCTCAAAGGCATTTAGCTACTTAGACAATAAGTAAATGTTGATGAAGAAGCCATTAATTGAAATGTGGGTGAGGAAAAGGTAATACATACATACATACATACATACATACATACATTACATACAAAGGTGTGTGTAATATACACATATATATATAACTATGTATGTATATACATATATGAGTACATATATATATGTGTATACAAGTATATATGTATACATACACACTCATATATATGTGTGTATATAGATATACACATACATGTATATATATAT
>NW_022196899.1:18417259-18442589 GCF_008632895.1 Mastomys coucha
ATATATATATATATTCTTTACCTATGATCTGAAGGGTGTGGAAACTAGCATTAGAAACAAACAAAGTGAAGACTAGAAAATATATTTTGATTTGACTTTTGCAATATTTAATGGCCATAAATCTGGTAAACCACTTAACATTATCACCATCCCAGTTTCTTCAAACAACAAGGATAACAAGGCCTAATTAACTGCCTTAATTTAAACAGGACCACAACATTCATATCAACAAGCTTTACTGTGTACCCCCTGATATAGAGAGCTCAGAAGGATAAGATCAGAAAAACTTCTCAACTTTGTGTCATGGCCTCTTTCTAACACTGCCCATCCATATGCAGAAACAGTTTGGCAGTAAGATGTATTCATGGAGGGTTTAGACTGTCTCAAATGGACAGTTTTGCTCTAGTCATTAATATTCTGAAGGTTTATGGCCCAGATGCAAAAAAAAAAATCAGCAATAACTGTCTCTGTCCCTCTGGAAACTTATCAATAACTTTAAGTACAGATTATGTGAGATTGCATGGTATATCAAAAAATTCATATTTTTATGGTCTACATATTAGCACAATACAGAAGCGATGAAAAGCTTTTTTAAAAGGACCTGCGAGTGAGGAAGTCAAGTTTGAAAGTTTAGCATTGCTCTACTTTATCTCCAGAGAAGGCTAAGCATGCAAAGATTTTATTAAAGAACTCCTGATAGAATCGGTCTCCTGATAGAGAGCAAATTAGCTAACTGGCAAATGTGAAGAGAGAAAAGGAGTTGGGCTAAGCACAGCCAAGTGTTTTTAATGTGGAGTTCTTTTACAGGATGTCATGAATTTCCAACCAATGTGGATACACATAGAGGTAACCTTTATGGGGCCTGGGGGCCCAAGCATTTCTGTTCATCTTCAGGGACTTCTAAGACCTCATCTTCACATTGGTACTTTCCTCTGCAAAACCTGTCTGGTCCCTCTGTTCATGTTTTTGTAACAGGAACTCATGTCTAAGAAATCAAAAGGAATTGTGACTTTTGTAACCCATTTACTGTTACATGATTACTAAAAGGAAAATACATCTTTCTTTACAGAAATTTACTACTTCAAAAAAGTGGTGTTTACCAACTGTACCTGACCACTCTCCACAAGAGAAACAGGACTGATGGGCAAGTACTACAGGAAAAATATTGTTTTAACTCAACATCTTCACATAATGGTCCCCCTCTGAGAAGTTTTTCTTACTCCATTTGTTCTGAACTCAAAAAGAATGTGGATATTTATCATTTGCTTGATCACCTCTCCCATGAAATGTCTCGTAGACATTTAATGGAATAAAAACTATTTCATGAATAAAATCAGTCGAAATCATTTCAAAACTAAACATATGACTAGGTTCTCAGCACAAGGAATCTTTAGTGTTTAAAACCTCATCTACCCTTGTCCCCTGTGCTATCTCCTTGGGAATTTTCAGTCGATTGTATAAGGTGATTTAAATTTTGGTCTTATATCTATTCATACTGCATATTATACTTTCTCATGAAATATTCTTTAAGAGTGGTTTTTATAATTTTAGTTGTATGTGTACTGTTTGCCTATAATATAATATACAAGATCAAAATGATCAATATTTGTAGAAAGAAGTAAATGTGTTGAATAATCATTTTAAATACCATAACATTTGTGACCAAAATAAATTCAGTAAAGAAGACACTTAGGTCTCCATTTTAGTTTCACATAAATGTCACTTTGACATTGCAGATTAAAAGGATAATGTTGTACAGTACTCAGTTGAGTAGGTATATGGGGTGGTGTATTTAATCTCTTATTCTTTCTTTTTGCATTGCCTTAATTTTAAATAATAATATCACAATTTCAATAGAAAGGTATACCTGACTATTTAAAGTAATGAAAATAAAATTCAAATATTCAAAATTTATGTGTTAAGAGTTTCTGTATGTCTGTTATGTAGAGAAACCTAACAGACTGGGATATTAGGAAACTCACAGCCATCCATTGGACTAAGCACAGAATCCCCAATTAAGGACCCAAGGAGCTGAAGGGCTTGCAGCCCCTTAGGACAAACAACAATATTAACTAACTAGTACCTTCAGAGTTCCCAGGGAATAAACCACCAATCAAAGAGTACACATGGTGAGACTCATGGATCCAGCAGCATATGTATAACAAAGGATGGCCTAGTTGGTCATCAAGGGCAGGAGAGGCCCTTGGTCCTGTGAAGGTTCTATGCCCCAGTGTAGGGGAATGCTAGGGCCAGGAAGCAGGAGAGGGTGGGTTGGTGAGCAGGGGGAGAGGGGAGGGAACAGTGCTTTTTTAATTTTAATTTTTAATTTCTTTTTTTATTTTTTATTTTTTGAGGGGAAACTGGGAAAGGAGATATTATATGACATATAAATAAAGAAAATATTAAAAAAAGAAAAAAGGAAACATAAATATAAGGAAATTTAATTTAAAAATGAAACAAAGAAAACGTAAAATTAAGTCAATGTATTTGGTGAAACTGAATCAAGGTCGACTTTGACATGGGTGACAGAAACTGAATGAAAGAGATAGAAGACAATTACCAAGTCTCCAATAGTTACCAAGGGCAAGTAATAAATGATATAAAATGCATTTCTGTCTACACACACACACACACACACACACACACACACACACACACGCACACACGCACATGCGTGCTTTAGAATACACACAAAAATACATACACACACAGACATACATAAGCACACAAACACATGCACATACACACACAATTGAATGCATACACAAACATACACATACAGGCATTCAGAAACACACATACAAATACACAATGAAACATACACACATAGACACATAAATACATACAAGCATACACACAGACATAAGCATGCAAATACACATAAACATGTATACATAGGCAAACATGGCCCATTTACACACACATACAGATACATTCAAAAACAGGTACAGACAGACATATCCACATCTCTTTGAATGCAACTATGAGGGTCAAACACAACTTTAGTTTCTATTCAATTATCCATTTTATATCTGTTGTATTTTCAACCAACAATATGGATATGGATGAAAGTCTGAAAATCGTCTGTGTCATAGAAATATAATGATATTAAATGTATAGTTAGAAAGTTCACATCACAGATGCATTATGTATAAGTTCTGCTAGTCCATCTAGTATGATGGTAACCATCCAGGAAAATGGTACTGCTAAATTGGAAACAGATTTTATCAAAGTAATATGCTTTCCATTTATGAGTGTCTGTGTGACAAAGAGTTGTAATGAACCATGAAATAGATATTTCAAACAGATTTGTGATTGCCAGTATATGGCTGACTATATCCACCCAACTTAACTTCTATGTACAAATATGGGGTTCACTAAGAAACAGGGTCTTTCAATGTTACGTTACCTATGAGACATATTTTTTCCAATATTTTTACACTGTACAGAGTGGTATAACTTCTCCAATGAGACTTGAAAGTAAATAAATACAAAACCATACTTGCACAATAATGCTAAGTACATTTTTGGAAGAGTCTGTATGAAGCTGACCTCTATAAGATGCTCTCTGACTTCCACACATGCACACAACCACGCCCATGAAATGCTATCAAGGAAAAAAATGTGTTTTTATAAAGTTGTTGATGACTAGAACATTAAGAAGCAAGCATATACACTTGCAGGGAAGGGGCAGAGAGTGTTCAGGATCCACCACTGTCACAGGGTCCCCAATGAAGGAGTTAGAGAAAGGACCCAAGGAGCTAAAGGGTTTGAAGCCCCTTAAGATGGACAACAATATGAACTAACTAGTACCCTCAGAGCTCCCAGGGACTAAACCACCAACCAAGGACTATACATGGTGGGACTAATTGTTCTGGCAGCATGTGTATAGTAGAGGATTGCAAAGTCAATCATCAATGGGAGGAGAGGCCCTTGGCCCTGTGAAGTTTCTGTGCCCCAGTGTAGGGGAATGCCAGGGCCAATAATTGGGAGAGGGTGGGTTGGTGAGCAGGGGGAGGGGAGAGGGAACAGGGGTTTATTCTTGTTGTTTTTTGTTTTTCTTTTTTTGTTTTTGTTTTTGAGGGGAACCTAGGAAAGGAGAAATCATATGACATGTAAATAAAGAAAATATCTTTATTTACATAAGAAAAAAGAAGCAAGCATATCATCATACTTGAAGTTATTTTGTTTAAACCTCTCATTCTATAATCAATTCAATATAAGATTATTTAATTAAAAGTCCCATTATTCTAACTTATTTATATCAAAGACACAGAGCAGGTGTGTACATAAATATTTTCACTTAGTCACTAGTCTCAGTTTTTATTTAAAATACTTTTATTTGTTTTTAGAATATAGATCATTAATAACCATTACAAACATAAATGAAATATTAAGTTGTCATGAAAAAGTCAATAACGCTCTGAATAATGTTATAATAATAAACAGAGACAATCTTTAGGATGAGGGACTGTTAATTATTATCTCAATGTTGTTGTGAACCATAGATCTATTTAATCTATTAATTTAATTTTGGTATGTCACATAGATTTAGAAATATGTCCATTCTAAATTTCTTTTAGGATTTCAATTTAATAGTACAAATTTTTTAAGACATGCACTCAGGAGTTTCATTTGTAATGTCTCCTATTTCACCTCCAACTATAGTAGCCTGATAAAAATCATTCATTTTAAATTCCAGAATTTTTAAATGTTTTTGGAACATTGAAAAGAAAATAACTAAAAATTAATAAAGTATTTGAAAATAGACTAATTAAGAGAAAAGGGATTTACATACACTGTTGTGGAAATGTATATTAGTATATTTAATTCACATAAGCAATATATAAACAAACTTTTGAAAATGATAATTTGTATTTCTAAGTATGTTTTTCAAAAATAAGTACTTATCAAAAGAGCTATGACTTGTAATTTTGGCTTTTTACACTTTACTTGTATCCTGCTCATTAACTTTTTCTCCTCTTTGTTACAGTGATAGTCATTCAGGTTGGAAACTTGCATATCTAGAACTACCTTGGTTTGCTATTCTGCTGGTGTTACATATACACATTTAAAAAAAAGGTACACTGTTATATGTTGTAAATGTCTTCCCTTACAAATGTAGATTCCCTTTGCATAATTTTTCTTTTATTCATCTGCTGAATGGCCCTGCTCACTTGACTAACGTCTGCTGTTAATGGACCATTCAGTTTCATATAATGGCTCACTTCTTTATTTCTCATCTGGATCTCCCCCAAGGTCTCACAACATACCAAGTCTCTGTGCTCTGTCAGGGCCCTGTGAGCAGCACATTATAACTTCTGTTTCTTAGTTTGGGGAGTCCATCTCAAGAAAGGTTAAGGGACTTGTCATCATGTCTATGCACTTAGCAAAGACATTTTAACCTGAACCTAACAGATCCCAGAAAGTCCACCCCTTACAGGTCTTTGGCTCTAGTCAGGCTAGGCTTGCTTTCTCAGGACCTGATTTCTGAACAGTGATATTCAGTGATGGGTATGTGTGTTACACCGTAAAATTCATTACAACTGAATGCATAACTATTTCCTGATTTCTTTATTAAATCAAAAACAGAAAGAAGCAGTTTTCTAAAATGTAATTTTTTTATACTACATTCAGTTTTTTTCCTTATACAAGTTTATGCTGAATTTTATTCAAAAGACAAAACACTGACATATGACAACTATATAGTACCAAGACCCTATAATAAGTAAAATAAGCTCACCAGAAATAGATGTTTGAGAAGTCAGAGATGGTGAAAGTAGAGAATGAAATGGTTATAGCCAATCTAGGGTGTGAGGGACCCAGCCTGTCCTAAGGTCTACACGGACACATTGTGGAAGCAGAGGCATTCTGGGAGTAGGATAATGATGCTTTGCGGGAGTCATAGTAGTGGGAAAGCACATGTCCGTCGACAACTAAACTGAACTCCTAAAACGGTGTAAAGGATGAAGCCATCGATCCAGGTGCATTTCACCAATCTTTTAAAAAAGTAAAATGCAAAGCCTGGTTCACACTTCCAGAGCATGCTCATACCTTGCACATATCAACGGAATACATCCTTTGCCAGCTCTGAAGGTGGTAATCCATGTTTCCTTGTGTTCCTTCTGGCAAAGTTGGAAGGTAACTGAAAGTCAGGACCCTGGTGTCCTGTCTTCTACTTTCTACCATATTATTTTGATGTCCACTGCACACTACTTTGTGGCTGAATAGAGAGCTGGGTTTCAAAACAATTGAATTAATTTTTTAATGTAAGGTTCAGAACCACATGCATACTACAAAATTGGAATTTTTAAATGAATCTGTTTAAGATTTTTATATTAAACTACGTAGTAATTCTTGTTATAAATCTCATTGGTAAGCACTTTAGGTTTTGTTAGTTTTGTTTTGTTTAGTTTAGTTTTTTCCTGCTTGGCTTCAGCAGAATGCTGATAGTTAAGCTGATATGTCAAGACTGTAGAGCTATCTCATTTTAAAAATCTCGTTAACGTAGATTCACTTTGGGTTAAGTAAACTATCCTCTGTTCTTTTCTTCACTGAGTAAATAACATGATAGTTCCCATCATCTCTCATCTACCATCCAAGCACTTAGGATCAGGAGAAAGAAATAACACCCATTTTATACCTAAGAGTTTTATAAATCCAGCATGGCTCCTGAAAGTCTAATGATACCCATTGGTCCATAAAATTTGATAGAATATCATTATGAATCAGTCCTGAACTATAATTCCCTTCAGTATATATATATATATATATATGAGTATATACACCATACAGTATATGTAAGAGTGAAGTTTTTTAAGACTCAACAAAGCGCTGTATGTTTTGAAAGCCACCTCCAGTGTGTGTCCAACCATCACATTCCAAGAGGGGGGCATTAAGTGCCACAAACTTTTTTCTTTAGAAATCTTCGATTGGCAAGTACTGCTAACTATCTAGAAAGGACTAAAAACAAAAGTGTTTACATTTTTCCAGTATGTCTTTCTCTCTCTCTCTCTCTCTCTCTCTCTCTCTCTCTCTCTCTCTCTCTCTCTCTCTCTCTCACGCAGGCCCGCGCATGCACATGTTTGTGTGTTTGTGTGTGTGTGATTGCAAGCAAGAGATTAATTTTAAATAAATAATTAGCATTAAAATGTGTATAGGAAATTTAAAGTTATATTTCCTTGGGGAAAATATTCAACATTTGAATCAGAAGGTGAGCTCTAACATTTCTTTTCCTCAAAGAGTATTTTTCTCATAAATATTAAATTAAACTTATTGATCTATAAGGAAGGTATTATCATTTTAAAACCCCAACATGTATAAAAATTGCCAATTGTTCAAACCAATCTGTCCAAACAAGACCTAACTCCTTAACCTGGCTGTAAATCTGAGAGAAGAAATAACACAAACTCAACCTCAGCCACACTAGGAACTGTGTGGCGATACTGAATCAACTCTTTATATCCTAAAGTAGAAATTACAAGACACTGAGAATCTGAGATGCATCTTATCCTATAGTTAATTATTGATGCTCCAGGGATGCCCAGATTTCCCCACAACTTCCAGCCTTCTGGAAAGCACACTCTAGAGATTAAACACTGTCTGCATGATTCAGGAATCAGCTCAGAGCTCCTAGGCTTGTATCAGGGTCTATGAGTCTGTCAGGGGAACAGAGAAGACACCCCCTCCTGCCATGGTTTCTGTGATAAGATGGGAAAGAGGCTGCCTAATAGTCCTTGATCACAACTCAGCCTAGAGTTCCCATGAACA
Source organism: Mastomys coucha (assembly GCF_008632895.1). Taxonomy (NCBI): domain Eukaryota; kingdom Metazoa; phylum Chordata; class Mammalia; order Rodentia; family Muridae; genus Mastomys; species Mastomys coucha. The sequence goes on from NW_022196899.1 coordinate 18,425,030, forward strand.
TAGAAAATATAGAATCTTCCTGAAGTACATGGGAATAAATACAAACATCAATAGCTAGAAAAGGAAGGAGGGAGGGAGGGAGGGAGGGAGAGAGAGAGAGAGAGAGGGAGGGAGGGAGAGAGGGAGGGAGGGAGGGAGGGAGGGAGGGAGGAAGGGAGAGAGTGGGGAGGGGGAAAGAGGGCTCAGAGCATTCAGTCTTGAATAGAATGTCTCCATTAATTATATCCTCTCACTGGTCAGGGAAACCTGCAGAAGAGGAAATGAAAAAATTTAGAAAGCAAGAGTTGTATACGAACCACTTTACAAAACAGTCCCACAGCTCAACAGGAGATGGCCAACACAAAATGAACTCAATAATATGTTTAGAGAGTATAGTTTAGCTCATAATTTTTTCTCTGGGTATTTTTTCCCTTTCATTTTCCCTTTTTCCCCTCTCCACAGGTCTTTTGTTCACATATAATAATTTCCAGGTTTGCGTTTTTTAGGGGATTTCTGTGGAAGTCTCCATGTGTTTTCTATATGTCTGTGTGTGTTTCTTGTACTATTTCTTGTCCTTTTGGTTTTCTGTTTGTTTTTGTAGTTGGTGGTGGTAGTGGTGGTTTTTGAGTTTTTGTTTTGTTTCATTCTAACCAGGTATATTTGTTTTTTAATCTCAATTATTATTATTGCTATTATTGTTGTTATTATTAATTAGATACATGATTGTTTTCCAATAAGAAAGAGGAAGATGGGATGTGGTTTTGCATTAGTGGAGTTTTAGGGTGGAAGAGTTGGAGAAGGAGCACTAATAATCATAAAATATTATATGAGAAAATCCATTTCACTAAAAGAACAAATAATAAACAAATATACTTTCAAATTCTTTTTCATAGAAATTATACATTCTAAATAAATTAAATTCTAAGTTATTAATGATTTAATAATGTACTTTCCAGTCTTTTCTATCTTTAATAAAAATATAAATAATTTTTTATTTATCATTATTATTATTAAGTATTTCAGTTGCATGCATGACTATAAAAAGTGTTCTAAAATATGTCCCTTTCTGTTTTATTTGATTTGGTGACAGAGCTGCTGGTTCTCTCTGATTCAACCTCTTATATTCTGTGTCAAAGTTAGACAGTATGTTATTCATCTTTAAAGCCTGGATTGTGTTATTATACAGTATCCTCCAGGCTTGTCTATGCTTGTAAACTGAATTTACATGTTGCAACAAATTCCAGTAGGCATCAGAATCTCTAAGGCACAGATTCTTTAACCTTTGAATAATCCCCCAGTAGCAGATATATGGAGCTGTACGAATGTTCCACTCCTAGTCTTTCTGGTATTACATGTTCTTCCCATAATAACATTACATGCTAACATTCATGTCAAGAGTGTATAAATCTTCCCCTTTTTTATGATATCTAGTAATTATTTATGTTGATCTTATATATAATTTTTCCACATTGCTATTCTTGGACACTTAAAGAAAAAAGCTTTGTGGTTATTAAAAATGTAAATTTTCAAAATTTTATTTATTTCTTGAGAATTCCATGTATTATGTTGACAATAGTCACATGTACTCCTCAAATCCACCCCTCTTCCATATCAAACTAATTTTGTGTCCAACAATTTTAAAAACTGTTGAATACAATTTGCACTACCCATTATAGTCAAGGGCACATGGCCAACCACTGCAGTTTGTTAGACCTACCAGTGGCCACAACTATATGGACAACTAAGTCTTTAGCCCACAGAAAATAATATCTCCTCTGCTATTGGTGGGTCATTTTAAAAATTAACCTTTATAACAAACCCAATTTTCAAACAAGCATTTTAACTGGTGAATGTACAGGTGATGTTTGATCTTTTGTGAATGCATGAGGCTTATCTTTGAGGAAAGACAGGCATGGCTTGACAAATTTCTTTTTAAGAAATAGTACATTATATTTTCAGTCTCAAAGTCCATTGCATCTTTAAGAAGTGAAAATGCCTTGCAAGAGAGGTCTTGGCTTGCATGAGTCTTAGCATTAGGCAACCTTCACCTAGCTCATTTACACTAGTTCCCTTTCTTACATGTTATTTGTCCAACAGGCTCACCCTTCCCTGGCTCCATGCATGGGCTTCCTTTCCCTGGACACTATGCACAGTGTCTCTAACTAAGGCAACACTGCCTTGTACATCTTTATCAGTTGCCTTCACTCCAAGGCTTTTTGAACTGTGGAATGGAGCTCTCCACCATAGAATTCATATGACATTTACTATTTGTGTCTTCCTTTGAACATACAAATAAACATTCTTCCATGCAACAAAGAAGTTTGAATTCACATCCCCATGTCATTTGCCAGAGGGCAGCTTCAGGGTAGAGAGCTTGCATTTCTAACCTTGATTTACCCTCACTAAGATAGCTTTTAAAATGTCAGTAAATAAATTATTAATATTAAAAACAATTTGGTGATGTATAAGTCAAACTTTATATCAGTATTAATACATCATTTAGTTTAAAAACAAGGAATGAGATCCTATGATAAGATGCTATGAAAGCCACGTACTGAAGGGAGACCTTCACATACTGCTCTCTCTTCTTCCACATTGCTACTCTCCATCCCGTTTATTCTACATAGTGTGAAGAGTTCAGGCTCTCTTTATTTCTCTCTCTCTCTCTCTCTCTCTCTCTCTCTCTCTCTATATATATATATATATATATATATATATATATATATATATGTATATAATATTTATATACAATAATATTAATGGAAATAATTAAAATTTCCAGAATCTTGAGGCTACAGTCAAGATATTATGATTATTCTCTCCACTGCCTTCCTTCTTCAAGATGATACTGCTGCACTACCCCTTATTATGTATGTCAGCCATTTGTCTCTCTTGGACAATGTTTGCTGTCCATCAGATTGCCTGTAGGTAAGTTTCTGAAGAATATATTCTTGATGGATTGATTGACTGATTGATTGCTATGCAGGGCCAAAATAACCTGGTCCATGTCATAGTAAGCTTGGTTTCTATGAGAAAGCAGCCTGAGCAAACCATGAGGCCAGGGCAAGAAAGCGGCACTCCGCCACGATCTCTCTCCCAGTTCCTGCCCTGCCTGCCCTTTCCTGATGGACTGTAATGTGTGAAACAAAATGAAGTTTTTCCTCTGAGTTGCTTTAGGTCACGGTGTTCATCTTAGCAGCAGAAACAAAACAAAACATAGAACATAAGCTGATAGAAAATAGCTTAACCAATATCTGTGGTGGTGTAATTCTTTAGCTCCAGCATCAGTAGCCTGTGGCAAGAGGGTCACCACCTAAAGCATCCGGTATAGTCTCATGAAAGAACCAGAAGGAAATTACTAGCAAAAGTAGTTTTAAAATGTCAACATTGAGCTGGGCAGTGGTGACACACGCCTTTCATCCCAGCACTTGGGAGGCAGAGGCAGGTGGATTTCTGAGTTCGAGGACAGCCTGGTCTACAGAGTGAGTTCCAGGACAGCCAGGGCTCCACAGAGAAACCCTGTCTCGAAAAAACTTTAAAACAACAACAACTACTACAAAAATGCCAACATTGCTTAGTAAGAGAGATGCTTTTATAAAAGCTGCTAGAAATAATTATAAATTTGTTAAAAGATGGCAAAAATTGAGTTCTAGATAATAAGAAATAAAAAATTAAATAGCAATCCTGGGCTGTTAAAGGAAACATGGCTCAGGGTGGAAAGGTCCTTGCCACCAAGCCTGGATTTTATTCCTGAGAGTCTCATGGTAGAAGGAGAGAACTGACTTCCAAAGGGTTTATGTGCATACCCTGACACACACAAGCAAGCAAATAAATAAAAAACAACCAGAAACAAGCGAAGACCTTGAGTGCTTTAAATCGTTCTAGGAAGACGTGATTCTTAGGCTGAGCACAAGAGAAAGTATCCTCATATTTCTACAAACTCCAAACTCTAAAAGGATTTTAAACTATGAGGCGAGGCAAAAATATGTTCTTCTACATTGACTAATGAAGCAAGGAAAAATGTGAAACACATTTTTATCAGAATGAATAAATTAAAGTATATTTTCTTTAGCCTTTATTAGAAAATGCATCCAAGTGGAAAAATAACTTCACCAATATTTTTGTATTCCATTAATATGTAACAGCTAAAAGTATATTCTTATATAGGGTTTCCCTTTGGCCCCCAAGGAATATGTTTCACAACCCCGGGGGATGTCCCTCGACAGTTTCTCCCATTCCTGTATATCTTATCCTGTTTTATATGCACACATACTAACTGTCAATTTTAACTTATAAACTGTCACATGAGCAATTAGCAAGAACTAACAGGAAGAGTTATCCGAGTGTGGCCTGTCTCCTTACACTGGCATTTCCATGCCACAATAAACTACTAGGAACTTAACTCCGAGACCAGTACTGCGGAGAAGATTTTCCATGTCCGTAGCCAGCTTTCATACATGTTCTCCATTAACTATTACGGCAGTGTTTGCGCGACAGTGTCGCTGTTATAGGAAGCCTAGTGGGCCTTCTGTATCCCTAGCCACACCCACAGTGACGTCTGCCAGTGCCATTCTCTGTATGGAAAGCTACCTTAACCTGCCGCACGCACTTGGCATCATTTCAGCACTGGTGGGAAACAATTCTACTGTTTAACCTTTCTTGACAGCCCCAGCCAGAATAAAGATCCTCTCCCCGTGGTGTTTCCTAGGTGTGCTTCTACAATATTGAAAGGGAAATACTATTTTATAAAATGGGCGCCCACTAAACTATACGTCTGAACAAAAGACAAACATTTCTTGCTCTTTTTAAAATCTGTCCAGGGCCTACCCAAGAGCATGATATAAACTAGACACTCCATAATTATGCCCAGGGAATGGAGGTCATGGTGAAGAGCATGGTCACCATGTCACTGTGATAAAAATAACGCAATGGATTTTATTGTGTACTTCGATGGGCAAAATGCAGAGATACTAGTTAAATTCAATCTACAGAGTACTACAAGGCAGTCTGTTCAGAGGTGTGAAATTCAATCATCACCCAGTCACTTTGATTTTTACTTGAAAATGCTACTGTTAATGAATTTTATTAAGTACACAGGAGCATTTTGAATACTTAGTATCTGAGGGCTATACTACCTATTTTACTTTATTTCTGCCCTACTCCCAAAGGACTCTCAAGGTATTCCAACAACGAAATTCGCTTTGCAACCATGAGTTGAAGATTAAATGTGAGTAAGCAGAGAAAGACAAATTAAAATTCAGCTACGTGAACTCCTATCAAATGAATGAAGGTGGTATACTTATAAGTAGACACGAAGTGTCTAATCTCCACCAAACTAATATTGCTGCCCTAGCTCTGCTGCTCAACACTGTATCCTCTGACTTCTAGACTACAGACGTTTTACAGCTGTATGGACACCCGAGGTTTGTGTTTAGGATGCTATTCTACTGACTTCCATGTGATAAAAAGAAAACACAGAGAAGTGAGGAAACAGGAAAGGAAATGGGTCCTTTGTTCCCACGCCAAGGAGGCCATGCCTGACAGGGAACAGCTAACCTGTGCATACTCATTTTGTAACTTGGCATCTGTCAAGCAGCCAAGCATTCGTTTGTTGGCCTCCCACAATAAGCTCCAGAACGTTACTCACTTTAATTCAGTGAGCTGCTCCATTGTGTCAGTGTAACGTCTACTTTATACCTAAATAATTGGAATCCCTGGGCAGTTGATAATTTGCTCTGCATCATATACCTAATAAGTAGTAAAGTCAAGCAGAGATCAGTCTAGTCTCATCTGGGCTATTTATGTTGCACACCACGGTCTCCCATATGGAGCACCCCACACTTGAAAAGATTCTTCACATAATGACGACTGATGGGTAGATGTTTCGAAAGAAAGCTTGAGGATTCGGTAACCAATCACATCACAGCCTAGGGAGTGCGGGCTTTCACCGAGGAACCAGTGCATCTGAGTGCCAGGCAGCAGTCACCGAAGTAATTTGCTTCCAAAAGGAAGTAGTCTATTACCTCGCCTTAAATAATGCCGCTTGCACTTATTACTTCCTGCTAGAGTGACAGTTTAAGCACAAGGCATTAAAAAACTGTTTCTCCTGTTCTTACTGTCTGTTATTTATTGCTTCATACCGTACTTGTCTGCAAGTGATGGATAAATATTCGAAGGGACAGATGCATCATTCTGGATGCTCCATGAAATTCAAGATGGATTAAAAAGTCAATGTTACATGTTCATTTATTTTTAGCTTTCTCCCCATAATAAGGTAAAACAAACTTTACATATTTGTTTGTAAAGCACTGTAGGATCTTACTCTATTAACGTTTAAAGGATAATTTTAGGACTTACGTTTGTTCCTTGAACAAAAGCAACTGTATCTGAAATAATCCCTCTGAACAGAGAATTTTGAGACTATCTTCTTGATTTGGATTATGTTTTCCCATGATAAATGCCAAAAGATACACCCTATGCAAAATGTATCAATTTAGCTCAGCCATTACCGGGCACACAGAGCACAACTCTTTGCAAAGATTCATCTATTTTAAACATTCAATGAATGTATAGTAGCTAGCACTTTTGTAGGGATTATCACATTTAATACTGTCACTTTTCCTTCTGCAACACAGTTCCTCCAGTCACCTCATTTGAGTGTTCAGTCAAAATCATTGAGTCAAGGAAGCTTCCCTCTCAGGACCAGGATAGCTCCTGGGCACAGTCTGTCAGCCCTCTATGTTTTGTGCTTTGGTAGCATTTATCATCATTAAACATAGTATATATTTATAGATGTATTTCAATGACGATTGCCCCATATTTTATGTAATCACCATAAAACTTGCATAATTGTTTGCTGATTAATTACAACAATGTTATAGTGCATGCCTCATCACTGACACGCCAATAAATGAAAATTCCTTTTTTAAAAACATTGGCCTATTTTGTTAAAAAAAAATTATACTTATTTCAGAATAAAAATTATAACCGTATTGACACATTCATTGAAATGTATAGACGTTGTATCTAGTTAATTTTGGTGACTTTTTTTACTTGAAAGATTTTCATAATTAAAAACTAGTAAATTGGGGCTGGAGAGATGGCTCAGTGGTTAAGAGCACTGATTGCTCTTCTGAAGGTACTGAGTTCAAATCCCAGCAACCACATGGTGGCTCACAACCACCCATAACGAGATCTGATGCCCTCTTCTGGAGTGTCTGAAGACAGCTACAGTGTATTTACATATAATAAATAAATAAATCTTTAAAAAAAAACTAGTAAATTAAAGATGATATCTACAACTTACTAAAGTGATGAAGTCATTAAATATTCAAGAAAGTTAATGAGCCCTCAAGGGCAAACTTCTTTTTGTTTTGTTTTGTTTTGTTTTGTTTTGTTTTGTTAGTACTGAAAAGAACAACAGTGAGCAAAGACTGTGTCTGTAGGATTTGTCTGTCTTTATGTAAGCTAAGACCTAAAATGAATATTCTTTTTAAATATGCTTTATGGTTGACTGTCTTTCGGAAGGTCATCATGTTGGGAAATGTGTTGCTCTGGAAGAGTAGTGAAGGGACCTGGGATCAGCTCAGACCATCTGCATCAGGCCTGGAAATCCATGTGCAACTGTTGTCACAGCCACTTCCCTTCTGTCCACTAACCTGAATGTCCTCTGCCATTTTGCAGAGATAAAATAAATTTATATACAATATTTGAATTTATGAATGGACTTATCTTACAAATAGTGAAACATAACATCCTCATGCCTCAGACAGCAGACATTAATATGACATTCACTTACAACGTATATTTATCTTTTTATTTTACATTTCTACGTTCTCTGGTACATTCTTTTAAATAAAATCAGGTGATATTGTTTCTCATTACATGAAAGATATTTTACATTCCTCCATTTTTTTTGTATTTCATATTGTTGTTATTACTGTTTACTTAAAATAGTGCAGTCGTAAACAGAGATTGGTCTTTTTTGAGGACGTTGATGAGGAAGGAACCATTTGTCAAAATGAAAGCAACAATTGCCTCTTGCAAACTTAGTCAGAGATATATGTGGGATTACAGGCTTAGGGATGTGTGTCTGGAGCACTCTTCTAAGTTTCCCAGTTGCCTCTCCCTTATGTACTGTCATTCCCAGTCACTCTCATGGACAGAGTGACATGAGGAACTGTCTGGCTGTAGTGGGCTCCTCCTAACCACTCAGTGTAAGAGAGTCCCCAAGAATACACCACAGAGTCCTTCAAAGGACTTCTCTCCAGGAAGAAAGGACAGAATATGTTACAGCAAGCTTTTCACCTGGGTGTAGTGAGAAGCAGTGTGATGCAGATCTAAGACCTGAGTCTAAGACTTCGGTACATGTTAGAGATATGCTTCCAAAGCCTGATACAATTGATGCCCATTCTGTTTTACAAATTCTTTCATAAGCACAGATCTACTGATATAATATACATAATAATTCATGGCCCTTCCTTACTAGGTAGCCCCTGACTTGTTTTGGTGACACTAAGTCTGGAATAAGTCAAAAGTGGTAGCCATGAGAATATCACAAACAACCAGAGGAACAGAGCATGATGCTGCATTCAGAGCCAGAGGACAAGGGTTTGACTATTCCTCCCCTGCTCTTGTGCCTTTAAGCCTGACAAATATCAGGAAAAGGTAAAATGAATTTTTGAAACATGATGATATCATGAATTTTTCCAGGGTTCTTAGTAGGTTTTAGAATGCTCCTAAAATTTACTTTTTCAAACCATGATTTAAAAGATAGCAAAAATGAAGTGCCTAGATTCATAGGCACTGAGCAGCAAAGTTGGCCCATCTCAGCAAAGCAATTACCTCCTAACTATCAAGGCATATCACTCACGGACGAAGTCATAGGCCCGTAGCACCTTACATAGTATATTTTAACAAACAAAGTGAAAACACATCGTATTTTTATTTTAGAAGTATGAGATTTTTTAAAAAGTAAACACTGTAAGTATAATATATCCCACCTTCACTGGAGGGAAAACTAATTAAAAGGAAGCCACTCGCCACAACATGCTTAAAAAGCGACTTCACTTGTGCATTATGCTGAAAGGCTTGTCTAATTTCCATTGCTCTCCTTGCATAAAGCACTATGCTAATAATTATTCTTTCTAGTTCGGAGTTCCAGAGCTAATCAGTCACTTGTGGGCCACTGTGAAATTCTTCATTTTCTTCCCCACTTATCATAAACCACAAGCTTGTCTGGGTAGGGGTTTTGCATGCACAAGCTATGTATAGTCTCTATAGCATAGGCATAAATAAATGGGTAAGAAATAATTATCAAGTGAATGCAAAGCCCTTCAGCAAACACTCACAGGAGATTCACAGGCCCTGAAGAAGGGAGATAAGTACCTATGGATTATAGACAGACATGGTGTCAGATACAGGGCCTGAGACAACATGTTTTCCTGACAGATGGCCATTTTAAACGAGTCTCTCTGACAACGTTGTATTATCAAAACATGCCAGTGTAAGATGCAAGCTCAAAGTCCTGCAATTTCATGTTTTTGTTTTTGTTTGTGTTTTTGTGTTGGATGCAATTAAAAGTTGTCCATGCCCCTAGGGACTTGCAAAGAATTACACAGAATGGAATTCAATGTCAAAAGAAAGGCTTAGGCCAATGATCAAGCTATTTATTTCCCCCTAAATGAAATACTGCTGCTGTCTTTGAAGGATAAACTGCTTTTAACACTTGTTCAGCCTGCATCCAAAGGGCATGGCAACTAAAGGTCCCGCCCCTCTAATTAATCAATGACAGACCCACTTAGCAACTCTTTCATGATTCTAGCCATTCTTTTACAACAAAGCAAACCAAACGGGTTTTAACTGTATGTGCTTCTGGAAGCATCAATGCCTCTCTGGCACACTCATTTATCCTGTGGCAGCAAGAATAATGGTGTGAAGTGCAATGGTGACTCTGCTAATTCATTAGGGAAGACTGCCTTTCAGGATTGTTTTATTTAAAAGAATTAAACATGAGTTTGACAATAATTGAGTTTGAAGCCCAGAGTCCTTTGGTCTCTGGATTTAGAACATATAGATGTTGTATGGCTGATGATCAGAAATCATCTATATGACTTGATGAAAAAAGGAATACTGATGTATAATCCCGAAAACCATTCATGGATATAGGAATCGCACAAGGCAGAGGAGCCGATCAGACACTACAGGGAATTGATATACAGAAAACCACTGCATTCGAAGCAAGAAGCAAGCATGCTAGAAGTTCAGTATGGTGGACAAAATGGTTAACCCTTAGAATCTGCAGCAGGTCTACATATTACTAGTAGAGGGAGCTAGAGCAGCTCTGCTACCTGGATACTCACAGTCCAGGCACCCTTCAGCAAGCCAAAATGCATATTGTAATACAACTTCTGCAATCAAATCAAAATATGACTGGGTAGGCTATGCCACATCTTTGGGTCATGAATTTTCTTCATACAAAAATGGAAGAATGTAGAAATTGATAATCCAGGAGATCATAACCAACTATATGACCTACATATTGACAGACTTGAAAGATGAGAGACTTTTTTTATCTTCAAGTGGAATTTTCTATTATAAAAACCCATTTCTCTCGGTAAACTCTCTTCAAATAATTTCTGCATTGCTTTATTATCCTAGTACAAAAATCATTGCCATGCAGACATCTGCCTGATACATTCATTCTTACTAATTTGTAAATAAGTAAATAAGAAGCTTGTATTCAAAAGACAAGAATCTCAGTGTCTGCACTAAACAGGATTCTTCATAAACTGTGCAAGAGTAAAGTGAGATGAGGGTATTATGACTCAGTCGCCTTTGTAAACTAGTCACAATGGGATGCTTCTTGCCTCTTGACACAATGATAATGTGTCCAGATGTCTTGCTAGAGAGTTCCTCAGTATTGTGTATCCCTCCTCATTCTTCCTGCACTACCCTCCTTGCCATCCCTCCACCACAATTTATTCTTATTGTGCAATTCCCTTTTAATCCCTGATGCTACTGTCTTCTCTTGAGCTTTCTTCCTCATGGTCCTCCCATGGTAATTCACTGACCTCTCTGAGAACTCAAAGTGAAACACACATATCTGAACCTTAAAAACTAACACCTGCCGGTATAAGAAAACTTGCAACATTTGCCTGGTTATCTCACTCATAAATGACTGTTTCCATCTCTATCCACTTCCTAGTGAATTTCATGATTTCACTTCTCTGACTTAATAGTTGTTCATTGCGAATACCACATTCAACTCTGCATTCAGAAGCACGTGAGTAAGTGCCCTCACACACACTTAAATTGGAATTCAGCAACACCCTTCTCAACACGACAAAATAACTAATAAAAAGTCCAGGTCCGGGAGTACGTGATTTCTTTGTGAGTTGTGGGAGAATGAGAATTCTTATCTAACAAGATATTGCCACTTTTGTTTGTTCTGTTATAGAACGTGAGGGTAAGAACCCATTGCTGAAAGTGTCACATACATACGTTCACAGAACACAGAGGAATTAAGCTTGTACCAAAATAGACGCTTCATTCCTACTGGCTAGATTTAATATTGCTGGGAGGTACTATACAAGTTAGCAGGGGAGGAAAAAAAATCAAAAATTATTCTCAGCACTGAGCTTTGTGAGATACAACAATGCCTGTCCAAATAAAACATGCCCATTGTTGGCCCAGATATCATGGAGGTAACCAATCTCTTTTTAATTTGATTCAATTCCTTCTCCACAAGGTGAAACACATACTAATATCATTGTCGGTCTAAGGACTCATAGACTAAAAAATAATAGGTCCTAGAGAAGTGTTTACTATGATTATGCTTCAAAATTGAAACCGTATCAAACTGACTCCTAATGATTTATGATAATACTTATAGATACTGCATCTCACAACCATCTCCTGAGAAACTTCTATTTGCAGTAGGTAGTGATTAACAAAGAGATACACAGCCTATCAATGTACAGAGAATAAGAAAGTACAGAATGTTCAGCCACAGAGTGAATTTCTTTGCCGAACACTCCCATCCAAGATTCAGTGATTATTTAGAGAGCTGGAAGAGTGTGGGAGGCAGATGACATTGATAACTATAAGGAAATGTCTTTGGGCCAGAACATGGCACGCCTTCCAGGTCATGCCTGCATTTCCTCCTACAGTTCCCTCCTCTATAGTATTTTGCTCTCCTGAGAGCAGACCTGCCTGATTAACGAGCAGAAAATGACAACCAATATGTTTTGTGAATTCACAATTGCTGGAAAGTCTGCACAAACCCTACATTAATTTGAAAAGACAAAATCCTAACATGGAAATGGGAGTTGGGAACATACTTCTATCCCTAACTATAAAGTGATATGAAATTGTTAGCTATTTTGAAAAGGAAAGCCCGTTGATGATAGTGGAAGACCCCATATCCAAGAATATTTGGGGCATAACACTGTTTTTGAAGGGTCTTTTTTTTTAGTGCACAAAGATCGGTAGCTAAGGAAGAGGGCAGGTATGAAAAGAGTTATGAGAGTGTCAATATGATCAGAACAAGTATAAGACACAAAATTCTCAAAAACTAATAAAAATAGAAAGTTATATAGGATAAGTTTGTGTTGTTGTAGGGTAAATTGAGGACATTGTTCAAAACTGCTTCTAAAAGTCCTGAATGCCCACTGGCTAGCTTAAATAGAAATTAGTGTATTCCAAATCTTGCTTCAATTATTTGAGACACAGAAACTCCAGAGAAAGCAAAATTTTATTTGTCAAAATAACACCTTAAAATTCCAGAGTAGATTAGTAAATATTTTCTGTACACTGGTTATAAATACCTCTTAAAACCTGTCCCACATCTACAATAAAAGTTGACACCTAAACTATTTAAAAAGTGTGATATCTGCATGAAAAAAATACTATCATAAGCAAAATTTCTATAATATGAACAAGAAAGGTGACCTCACTTGAAAGAAAGCTCTATCTCTAAAACAAAAGTGATATAAACCAGTAGATCAAAACTTAACACCCTCACAGAAAATTAGACTAGGGTATAAATAGTTACATTATAAAAATATGTTCAATGTATTAAGTATAGTTTAAGTTCATTATAGCCAATAGAATATAAGCTGAAATGAATTGTTCCTGTGCTAGCTACATAAGAGGGGATACAATTACAAAAATCGGAATTTTTTAAGTGTGAAGAATAAAATACTATGTGGCCTGGTCAGAGTGGAAACTGACTTCAGCATTTGATCCTTTTCCCTTACTAAATTACCTTTCTTACTGGGTGTCCCACTACAAGATAGCAATGGCTGTGGATCAGTTTAATGAAACAGTGTTTCAGGGAACAGTATTTCCCGTATTGTATGAAAACCTATCGACTGTAATTGTTTCGCACAGACTCGTCTGTAGGCCAGCTACTTGGCTACTCGTGCTGCTTTAGAATTCAGTGTTCTGACTACAGGAACATGATGTCCCATAATTCTTACTTAGAAGCACTGTGTGCCAAGTAGGCCGCCTTCCAGGTCATGCCTGCATTTCCTCCTACAGTCCCCCCATCTATATTATTTTGCTCTCCTGAGAGCAGACTTACCTGATCAACGAGCAGAATATGATAACCAATATGTTACAAGTTAAAAGATAATACTATAGGTAAATAGATTACAAGGGTTATGAAACCAAAGCGGTTTTTATGGAAATAATGTAATTCCATTTTTAAAAAAATTTTTTTTCTCGTATAGGATCCATATCAGGAAATATGTTGAAGTCAATCTTTAGAGCCAAGGGCCTCTGATCTCCATCCCTGATAACCGGTGAAAGGTAGGGAACAATGACCGATAATCATCAGTACCAGCTTTATTTAGATTAGTGCAGTAAGCAAACACATGAGCAAGATAGGTCTCCTGCCATCTCTCGCATCTGCTCGATTTCAACTGTTTCTTTGATGGTTTCAACAGTCTAGGGACTGGTGAGCCTGACTGGAATTCAAATGGGTGGCAGTCCATTTTCTGGAAAGATACAAGAAAAACCTCTCCTTGTAGTCAGTAATGGGGCAGGTGCTTAACATTCATCTGTTATAGCATCTTTCCAGGTCCGCAGAGGTAACCTAGTAGGCCCAGACAAAGGTGTACAATATTTATGAGCCCTTGTATTTCTCTGGTAATCCGTTTGCAACACTTTAAAGTAAATAATGACATATTTAAAAGATGTTAAGGGTGAGCTTTGACCAATATTCAGATCCATATTCTCCCATTTGAATTATTTGTATGATCGCTATACTACAGCTTGATTTGGGGGATTATGAGGAATCCCGATATGGTCAAATTTTCCAATGGAGACAAAATTATTTAAAGGTGGTTCATAATGTTCTGTAGAGAAATATCTTTGACGTCTTGAATATACCTTTTCACTCCCCCATTTTAATTTTTTAATAGTTGTTTTTTAATGTTCCATATAAAGGGACATTAGACTTTAGGGCTGCTGCAAGACCCCTCTGCAAAGACATTGGCAGTGTAGGTTTCAATTTCTTGACATGCCAAGATCATCCATCCAGAGGGGAACTCTTCATCAGACCTAGCATCCTCTGCTGCATCCCCATCAGAGACAAGTTGACTCAGGAGTACACTAGCTACCTTAGCATGTTGTACTTTCCAATCCACTGAACTTTTTACTCAAGCCAGAAATATAGTAAAAGGCTCAGTAGATCCCTGTCTTAAATCTTTCAAATTTGCTGTGTCCCCGAAGAGGGCACAAGCCTGCTGAGGTCTTGGGCACACAGATGACCTTGGGCGTGGTACTTAGGAGGTCTGGAAGCCTGCTCAGCAGCTGATGATAACTCTGCCTGGAACATGGACGCCTTCAAGGCTACACTTGAGTTTTGATTGCTTTCCGTCTCATGTTCACATTGATTATAATAATGTGTTTTCCAAAACAAAACAAAACAAAACAAAATCCCAAGGTATACTCTGTCCAGATGTTTATAATCCTCCAACTTGTTTAAACTCATGCTTATGGATTCTAATAATTGCATTACACACGGAGACCAACACCCATCATTTCGACAAGCAACCCACAATTGCCAACTGGTTTTAAGGTCATGAGGATGCCATACTAAAGGTCTCTGCATGGTAGGATTTAAACTCACTGGTAAAGAAGGGTCTTTGAATTGCTCATTTGGCCAGCAACCATCATCACTAGCACAAAGCCATGAAAATGGATCTAAAGCTGGTTCTCAAGTTTCTACACTACATGTTCAAGCAATGCATTCAAGGAAGGATAGATATGAAGACAGCAGGAGAAGCCTTTACCTGGACCATCCTTCTAGTGTCTTCCTGTGACTTCTTCCTTTTTACTGGAAGCGCCTTCTTTTGTAATGTAGCAAGAATTAAAGGAGAAAGAGAACACCCAGGATCATCTGCAAGCCAGCTTCATGCTGTTCATGCTACTTCAGAACTCAGGGTTCTGACTGCAGGAGCATGGCGTGCTCCACTTCCGACAAGCCCAGTGTTCCAGGTAGGCTGCCTTCCAGGGCATGCCTGCATTTTCTCCTATTCTGATTATTCTCTTAAGAGTGTAACTTCAACTAATGACTGGCACAACTTGAGATCCATCCCATAAGCAAGAACCGATCCCTGACACTATTATTGATACGCTGTTATACTTTCAGACAGAAGCCAAGCATAATTGTTCTGTGAGAGGCTCCACTCAGAAGTCAATGAAAACAGATGTGAAGACCTACAGTCAAACATTAGACAGAGACTGGAAAGCCTTGTGGAAGAGTTGGTAAGAACTGAAGAACCCAGAAGGGATAGGGACACTACAAGAAGACCAACAGAGTCAACTCATCTGGACCCCTTGGTGCCCCCACACACTGAACCACCAACCAAAGAGCATCAAGGCTCGAAAAAAGGCTTCCCATACGTATATGGCAGATGTGCAGATTGGTACTTATGTGGGTCCTTGAATAACTAGACTCGGGGCTTACTTTAACTCTGTTTTCTGCCTGAGGATCCTGTTCCTAAGTTGGCTATCGTGTCTGGCCTTAGTAGGAGAGGATGTACCTTGTCCTGTAGTGAACTAAGATTCCAGCGTGGGTTGGAACTCAGAGGGAATCTCTCCCTTCACAGAGGAAAAGGCGAAGAGGTTACAGGGTGGGGCCTGTGAGAGGGGACTATAAAGGGGTGGTTGTGATCGGCTTGTAAAGTGAATAAATAAATTAATTAATTAATTAAAATATAAATGGTATAATTTCACAAGATTGGAGAGATGGCTCAGCAGTTAAAAGCACTTGCTGATCTTGCCTTGGACCAGGTTGCATTTCTAGAATCTATACCTACAACCTGGGATTATAGCTCCAGGCTAAGCAATGTCAACTTGTGGCCTCCGCAGGTACTTGGATACATGTGGTGTACATATATGCATTCAAGCACATATATGTAAATAAAAGTTAAAATCTCTAAAATTTAATGTGACTTCACAATTAAAATACAGTTAGTAAATTATAAGAATATCCAGTGTAATGAATGAACCACATTTATTTTAGATTACAAAATAATAAAACTAGACATTCTTTTTATAGAAAATGAAAACATTTTAATCAAACAAATTACACTCTATTTAATAATTTTTATTTTAAACTCCAGATTTTATTCCTCTCCCGGTTCATCTTCTGACTCTTCCACATTCAATACCTCCTCCTCTCCCCCTATCTCCACCAGGATGTCCTGACCTCCCCCTACCTCACCAGACCTCTAAACTCCCTGGGGTCTCCAGTCTCTTGAGGTGTATCTTCTCTGACTAAACCCAGACTCAGCTGTCCTCTGCTGTATATGTGTTGGGGGCCTAGCACCAGCTGGTGTATGCTGCCTGGTTGGTATTCCAGTATCTGAGAGATCTTAGAGGTCCAGGTTAATTGAGACTACTGGTCTTCCTACAGGGTCACCCTCCTCCTTGGCTTCTTCCAGCTTTCCCCTAATTTAACCACAGGGATCACCAGCTTCTATACATTGGTTGGATGCAAATATCTGCATCTGACTCTATCAGCTGCTTGTTGAGTCTTGCAGAGAGCAGTCAAAATAGGTGCTATCTAATTTTTATTTGAATGTATTCTAAAATAAAACCATGCCATTAGCTAAAGGAACAAATGATCCAAACTTTGCCCCTCCATTTTTTAGTAATTATTTTATTTAAACATTTTTCATACAATATATTTTTATCACATTTTCTCTCTTTTTATCACTAGATCCTCGAAAATCTGTATCCTCAAATATTCATGTTTATTCTCTGTCTCTTAATCTGTTTAATAAAAATAGAAAGAAAGAAGCAAAATAAAGCAAAATCAAATCATAAAAATCAAAACAGTAAGAAAAAAAATGCCCCAAACCTGAAAAACACATATTAAACAAAACAAAACAAAAAACAACAAAATAAAATATTCAGGAGTGTACAGTAATTGCACTTTTATATTGACAGTAGCCAACAACTGTTTAAATTGACTTAAGACATCCAGCCTGTATGTGGGAAGGTCAGGGACCCTAAAGGAGAACCTAGTACTGCTGTCTTCCTTTCTCTGATCCCCTCCCCTCCGCTC